>NC_136073.1:10776702-10864202 GCF_964261635.1 Lissotriton helveticus | reverse complement strand
GGGCGGAGATAAAGCTGAGGGCGTTTTTTAGATTTCACTCCAGAGTCAGAAGAGGGGGGGGCTTCTCCCGCCCGGAGATATTTACAATAATCTTTGTGGTGAAACCGTCGCGTGAGCTCCAAGCCCCCCCCCCCCCCCAGTCCTCCGCGGAAAGAGTGCCACTGAAGGGTTTCCATCACTCGTCCAAGACGACAATTCCGAATTACTTTCAAACTTCGACGAATCCACCAAGGCCACAGTCTGGAGTGAGTCTCACATTCAATGAGTTTTCTCATTAATGGCTTTATAGGTTTTTACAACCCAGATACTCTATTGTGATTTGCTTCGTTTTATTGCAACTCGATTAATTTTATTTAAAAAGCGAATATTTACCGGAATTTTTTTTACACACTTTTAGGTGTGAAGTTTTTTTGTGAGGCGCGGTGGTGTCTAGCAGTACACAAGACCCCTTTAGTTTTGCTTTGTTCGTCCTAAGTTTGCCCTAAGTGTGGCAGGGTATGCTCAGACGTGAGTCCCTTGCTCATGAGGATTATGAATCCGAAACCGGTCCTTGGATGCTTGTTTCCGGTCCAGGGAGGTCCTGGCTTGGCAGTTTGGGCTGGACTGTTCCCATGAGGCTCAGGGTCAAGACTGATTTGGATATGGCCATGTCTGAACTGGGGTGGTGAAGTGAACTAAAGAACGGTGATGGATTCAACCCAGATCAGTTGACTGGGGGTGAGTGCGTGCAATGTTCAACACTCCGTTCATCATCCCCTTTAGTTGTGTGGTGTGAGTTTTTGAGCACAATTGCCTTTATTTGTCACTTACTCGCAGGATATTGAATAGACGAGGAGGTAAAGGCCCGGATGGAGATGGCCTGACCTGAGCTGTGTGAGGGAAGAGAGCCCCTTCTGTGGGTTTGAATCACATGCGGGTCACCAAACCCAAGGAGTAAGATAAGATACCTACCCTCTGCTCAGTCACCTATAGCACATGACTACATTTACTTACATATATCTACACCCCCCCATACGAAGCTACTGAAAAGGGAGCTGGAATCTTTACGCTTTGTTTGATTTGCATGAACACACAGAGTAAGCCTGGTTACCTTTTCTAGGAATATTCCAAGAACGAACTATCATTACATTATTGACACCGTAAACCACATTACGTAACATCAGTTATACTGGCATCATAGAGGTACACCAAGTCATTTCTTTCAGATTCTAGATTTACTTGAAGTTGCTCATTTTTAAATGCAAAAAATGCGTCTAAACAGTAGAAGGAAGGTGTCTAAGCCAAATCTCTCCTCTTGAAATTAGAGTATATACCTAATATTGCAGGCTTGATAATCATTCAGGGCAGTGGTGGTCAAGATCAGGTGTTTCATTCTTTCAGGGACACTGGGCTGTTTTATCCCTGTTTCTTTCAAGCATCTCCCTCCATTGAAGCCAACATGTTTCGACCCTCGTGTTAGCTGTTTGGCCGGGTCTTCATCAGGATAAGAATTCAAGCGTGACCTCATACAGAGCCTGCATGATTACCAAGGGAAGTTAAATGTAATATGAATGATCTAGTGAATCGACGTGGTCTTACTCACTGATGTAGCTTTGCCACTTTTAGAGCACCGTCTTGGGCCATGTTGCTTGAAGCGGCCGCTACCTCCAAGGCTTTAAATAGATGGCCCACCACTTTACTAAAAATATCCATTGAGTCGGACGTCTATCTGCTTTGGTGTGGGTTAAAAAGTATTCTACAAATACATCTATGTATCTTTTTGACAGCAATTGAAGTATTGATTTCTTTCCTCAGACTGTGGGTCCCTCTGGAGCGCATTCCTTGCTTGCTGTGTGTATTACGTAACAAACAGAGAGCTGCAATTCTCCATTCTTTGCTTTTTAGAAAATGACATTCCTTGTGAATTGACCAACCACCTTCTTTTCCCAGAAGAAGGAGTTTGTGTCTCTTGATAGTTTCATTGTTGGGTTTCCTTTGAGCTCAGTGTGTTGGTGTGTTACATTGTTCTGTTGTTTACTGGCCTCAGCCCTGTACTCTGTGAGGTGTTGACTATCTCGACCGACCTGTTATCTGCAGACTTTATAATGTTTATGAGATCTGTCCTCCTGTACACATCTAGTTTGTATCTCTTTTCGTTTTACCAATCTATTGTAAACCTGCCATAACTGTTCATAACTGTTTTTAAGGCTACTACTTGTAGCAGCGTTGTGTAAGGAGGGAGTAGGAATATCAATGTATTTTTAATCTGCATATCATTTTCAACAGTCAAGGCTTGTTTATCGCTAAGGCATATCTTTCATCGTACTTTTCTGAATATTTACACCGTTTCCGTTTTTGGCCTATCTTGAGAGGGCAGCTGCCCTCGAGGTCTATTGCTATCAATTCTTTAAATATTCAGTGGGCTTTGACCCCACTCAGAGGAGTGTCACTCCATCGCCTCTCGCTATTGGCTGTTTGCTGTATCATTCCACCTTCCAGGAAGTGCTTCCATTGGACTGCATGAAGAACACTGAAAAGTACATCCAATCACCACGCTCTTTCCCATATTCAATTCTTTATCTCATATTTGCATCTAAACAGCAAACTTCTTTTACTAGTTTTCGCTTAGTATTGGCAAAAGCCAGTAGGACAGGCTTTAACCCCTTGTATGCTTGTGACGGAACCGTTCCGTCACAAGCCTCGGGTGAGCTGTGCTTGTGACAGAACGGTTCCGTCACGGCCCGCTCGCCGCGCCTGCGCGGCGCGAATTACACCCCTGTGCTGTGCGTTCTATTGGGCGGGCGGGGCCGTGACGGAACCGTTTCGTCACAAGCACAGCTCACCCGAGGCTCGCGACGGAGCGGTTCCGTCACGAGCACGGGAGCGCCGCGCGGCCGCCCCGCCCCCTTAGCACTGCGGCGAAATAGCCGCCGCAGTGAAGGGGTTAATGCGATAAGCTGCATTTGTGCATGCAACGCATCTGAACAACATTTGTGTGTTCAACGCAAGTGAACAACATTTGTGAATGTCTTTGTTTACATGGGTTGGTATACTAAACCAGGAACTATTGGTGTTTGCCAATGCTTGTTACTTTGGTGGTCTGGTCGTTTTGCTAGTACACAGGATACACCTTTTCAATGCCACTGTCTCTTCCCCTTGTCTCAGTGCCTGTATTTCTCCTGTATCGCACCCTTGTACGATACGGACGCGGGTTCGATATAGGAGTAAATACGAACACAGCAGAACATGTACAGAGGTTCGATAACACCCAGTGATAAACACTTCACGACATCCGGTGATCCAAGAGGAAGCGGAAGTGTTACTCAAGGGTGTATCCTTCGTACCAAGTAGTCCTTCCTTTGTGTTTGTGGGTGTGTTAGGTTTACGGTGAGAGTTTCCTGGCGGTTGGTGTGTTGTTTGCACTGGGACAGGAACAGACTAATTTGCATATAGCCAATTTCTGAGCTGGGATGGTGCAGTGAGCTAAAAAACGGTGATGGATTTAAACCATGATCTCTTGACTTGGTAAGAGTATTCTGCATCATTCAGAAGCTCTGTCCATCACCACCCCCCTTTTCCAAAATCGGTTTTATCCACACTATGTGTGGGAGGGTATACTCAGACGTGAGTCCCTTGCTCATTGCACCATCAGGATTCAAGCAAGCCGGGCCGAAGAAGGCTGTGATGCCAGAAACCGGTCCCCGGAAGCTTGTTTCCTTCCCAGTATAAGAATTGGCTTGGTAGTTTGGTTTGCCCTGTTCCCATCATGCACTGGGACAGGAACAGACTAATTTGCATATAGCCAATTTCTGAGCTGGGATGGTGCAGTGAGCTAAAAAACGGTGATGGATTAAAACCATGATCTCTTGACTTGGTAAGAGTATTCTGCATCATTCAGAAGCTCTGTCCATCACCACCCCCCTTTTCCAAAATCGGTTTTATCCACACTATGTGTGGGAGGGTATACTCAGACGTGAGTCCCTTGCTCATTGCACCATCAGGATTCAAGCAAGACGGGCCGAAGAACCCCCGGAAGCTTGTTTCCTTCCCAGTATAAGAATTGGCTTGGTAGTTTGGTTTGCCCTGTTCCCATCATGCACTGGGACAGGAACAGACTAATTTGCATATAGCCAATTTCTGAGCTGGGATGGTGCAGTGAGCTAAAAAACGGTGATGGATTAAAACCATGATCTCTTGACTTGGTAAGAGTATTCTGCATCATTCAGAAGCTCTGTCCATCACCACCCCCTTTTCCAAAATCGGTTTTATCCACACTATGTGTGGGAGGGTATACTCAGACGTGAGTCCCTTGCTCATTGCACCATCAGGATTCAAGCAAGCCGGGCCGAAGAAGGCTGTGATGCCAGAAACCGGTCCCCGGAAGCTTGTTTCCTTCCCAGTATAAGAATTGGCTTGGTAGTTTGGTTTGCCCTGTTCCCATCATGCACTGGGACAGGAACAGACTAATTTGCATATAGCCAATTTCTGAGCTGGGATGGTGCAGTGAGCTAAAAAACGGTGATGGATTAAAACCATGATCTCTTGACTTGGCAAGAGTATTCTGCATCATTCAGAAGCTCTGTCCATCACCACCCCCCTTTTCCAAAATCGGTTTTATCCACACTATGTGTGGGAGGGTATACTCAGACGTAAGTCCCTTGCTCATTGCACCATCAGGATTCAAGCAAGCCGGGCCGAAGAAGGCTGTGATGCCAGAAACCGGTCCCCGGAAGCTTGTTTCCTTCCCAGTATAAGAATTGGCTTGGTAGTTTGGTTTGCCCTGTTCCCATCATGCACTGGGACAGGAACAGACTAATTTGCATATAGCCAATTTCTGAGCTGGGATGGTGCAGTGAGCTAAAAAACGGTGATGGATTAAAATCATGATCTCTTGACTTGGTAAGAGTATTCTGCATCATTCAGAAGCTCTGTCCATCACCACCCCCCTTTTCCAAAATCGGTTTTATCCACACTATGTGTGGGAGGGTATACTCAGACGTGAGTCCCTTGCTCATTGCACCATCAGGATTCAAGCAAGCCGGGCCGAAGAAGGCTGTGATTTGGCTTGGTAGTTTGGTTTGCCCTGTTCCCATCATGCACTGGGACAGGAACAGACTAATTTGCATATAGCCAATTTCTGAGCTGGGATGGTGCAGTGAGCTAAAAAACGGTGATGGATTAAAACCATGATCTCTTGACTTGGTAAGAGTATTCTGCATCATTCAGAAGCTCTGTCCATCACCACCCCCCTTTTCCAAAATCGGTTTTATCCACACTATGTGTGGGAGGGTATACTCAGACGTGAGTCCCTTGCTCATTGCACCATCAGGATTCAAGCAAGCCGGGCCGAAGAAGGCTGTGATGCCAGAAACCGGTCCCCGGAAGCTTGTTTCCTTCCCAGTATAAGAATTGGCTTGGTAGTTTGGTTTGCCCTGTTCCCATCATGCACTGGGACAGGAACAGACTAATTTGCATTTAGCCAATTTCTGAGCTGGGATGGTGCAGTGAGCTAAAAAACGGTGATGGATTAAAACCATGATCTCTTGACTTGGTAAGAGTATTCTGCATCATTCAGAAGCTCTGTCCATCACCACCCCCCTTTTCCAAAATCGGTTTTATCCACACTATGTGTGGGAGGGTATACTCAGACGTGAGTCCCTTGCTCATTGCACCATCAGGATTCAAGCAAGCCAGGCCGAAGAAGGCTGTGATGCCAGAAACCGGTCCCGGAAGCTTGTTTCCTTCCCAGTATAAGAATTGGCTTGGTAGTTTGGTTTGCCCTGTTCCCATCATGCACTGGGACAGGAACAGACTAATTTGCATATAGCCAATTTCTGAGCTGGGATGGTGCAGTGAGCTAAAAAACGGTGATGGATTAAAACCATGATCTCTTGACTTGGTAAGAGTATTCTGCATCATTCAGAAGCTCTGTCCATCACCACCCCCCTTTTCCAAAATTTGTTTGGTGGGGGATACAGGTGTTGCACTCACCTGCATGGCTCGGAGCCTATCCCGGGAGGTGTCTGGTGTGTTCTGTGCTGTGAGTATGACTTGGTCCGAGTGTGCAGTCAATCAAACAGTATACTTATAAAGTGCGCTACTTACCCGCGAGGGTCTCAAGGGGCTGAGGGAAGGGGGGGGGGCTGCTATTGCTCAAAGAGCCAGGTCTTGAGGAGTCTTCTGAAGGCGAGTAGGTCTGGGGTCTGCCGTAGGTGGGTGGGGAGGGTGTTCCAGGTCTTGAGGAGTCTTCTGAAGGTGAGGAGGTCTTTTGTCTGCCGTAGGTGGGTGGGGAGGGTGTTCCAGGTCTTGGCGGCTAGGAATGAGAATGATCTCCCGCCGGAGGTCACACGTTGGATGCGGGGGACAGCGGCGAGGGCGAGGTTGGTGGAGCGGAGCTGGCGGGTGGGGGTGTAGAAGCTGAGTCGGTCGTTGAGGTAGGCTGGTCCAGTGTTGTGGAGGGCCTTGTGTGCGTGGGTGAGGAGCTTGTGGTCAATGACCAGAGAGCTGGAAGTCTTGCAGCCTTGTTTTGTTCATGATGCTCCTGGAAGTGGTGTATTCAGTAGTGCTGTTGTAGGGTAATGCTTACGCATGGCTTGATCTGGATGTGCTGTTGGGGTTGTGGACATGTGTCCCACTGGATGGCCCGTCCTTGGGTGGTGTTGTTGTGTGGTTGCATTAGGGGCTCTGGTGTCACAGAAGGGAAGATGTTCTGTGCTGGTTTATACTAGCTTTTAGCGGTAGGTGGTGTGGTCATGTCTCACTTTTGATGCTTGTAGGGGCCTTTAACTCTGGCTTGACAGTGCACCTGTCTGCAAGGACTATTGCTACGAATACACTTACTCATTTATAGAGAAAGGACTTTGACTCCTCCCCCAAAGAAGTTCAACTCTTTTACCTCTTGCTAGAAGCTCTTTTGGATGTATCCTTCCACCGTCCATTGCAAGCAGGAGTGTCTATCATACAGCTGTGTTGTAGGTGTGGGTGTTGCTGTGTTGAAGGTGTGGGTGTTGCTGTGTTGTAGCAGTGGGTGTTGATGTGATGTAAAAGTGGGTGTTGTTGTGTTGTAGCAGTGGGTGTTGCTGTGTTGTAGGTGTGGGTGTTGCTGTGGTATAGGTGTGAGTGTTGCTGTATTGTAGGCGTTGCTGTGTTGTAGCAGTGGGTGTTGCTGTATTGTAGGCGTTGCTGTGTTGTAGCAGTGGGTGTTGCTGTATTGTAGGCGTTGCTGTGTTGTATCAGTGGGTGTTGCAGTATTGTAGGCGTTGCTGTGTTGCTGCAGTGGGTGTTGCTTTATTGTAGGTATTGCTGTGTTGTAGCAGTGGGTGTTGCTGTATTGTAGGTGTTGCTGTGTTCTAGCAGTGGGTGTTGCTGTGTTGTAGCAGTGAGTGTTGCTGTATTGCAGGTGTTGCTATGTTGTAGCAGTGGGTGTTGCTGTATTGTAGGTGTTGCTGTGTTGTAGCAGTGTGTGTGCTGTATTGTAGGCGTTGCTGTGTTGTAGCAATGGGTGTTCCTGTGTTTCTTGAATGTATGTCGATGTCTGGTAGCAGCTGGTGTTGCTGTGTTGTAGCAGTGGGTGTTGCTGTGTTGTAGCAGTGGGTGCTGCTGAGTTGTAGCAGTGGGTGTTGCTTTATTGTAGGTATTGCTGTGTTGTAGCAGTGGGTGTTGCTGTATTGTAGGTGTTGCTGTGTTCTAGCAGTGGGTGTTGCTGTGTTGTAGCAGTGAGTGTTGCTGTATTGCAGGTGTTGCTATGTTGTAGCAGTGGGTGTTGCTGTATTGTAGGTGTTGCGGTGTTGTAGCAGTGTGTGTGCTGTATTGTAGGCGTTGCTGTGTTGTAGCAATGGGTGTTCCTGTGTTTCTTGAATGTATGTCGATGTCTGGTAGCAGCTGGTGTTGCTGTGTTGTAGCAGTGGGTGTTGCTGTGTTGTAGCAGTGGGTGCTGCTGAGTTGTAGCAGTGGGTGTTAATGTGTTGTAGCGGTGTGTGCTGCTGTGTTGCAGCAGTGTGTGCTGCTATGTTGCAGCACTGTGTGCTGCTGTTGCAGCAGTGTGTGCTGCTGTGTTGCAGCAGTGTCTGCTGCTGAGTTGCAGCAGTGTGTGCTGCTGTGTTGCAGCAGTGTCTGCTGCTGAGTTGTAGCAGTGTGTGCTGCTGTGTTGCAGCAGTGTCTGCTGCTGAGTTGTAGCAGTGGGTGCTGCTGTGTTGCAGCAGTGGGTGCTGTTATGTTAGCAGTGTGTGTTGTTGTGTTAGCAGTGTGTGCTGCTGTGTTCTAGCAGTCACTGTTGCTGTGTGTGACATCAGATGCTCTTGTATTGTAGCTCTGGGTGTTGTTTACTATTGAATTGTGTATGTGTAGCCCCCACCCCCCCCCCTCACTAAGGTCTAGAATTCGCCTGTCAGTTCCTTGGGGAGTGGTACAAGGATGTCTACTTCCGCCTCCCCCCCCCTCCCTCGACAGGCGCCTCTGAAGACGGGCTCTTTGGGGCTGGTGGGGGGGGGGGGGGGTTCTTTCCAGCCCCTCCCCCACAGCTCCTTATCAGACTGACCCAGATTCCTTCCGACACTTACTGTACCACTGACACACTGCACAGCTGCTGAGGGCTGCAGCCCCGCCCACCTCACAGCAGCTGTCTGTGGCTGCAAGACAGAGCTGCCAGTACTGGGGGTGCAGGAATGAATCCACAGACCCCTCTGTACCCAGGGCTGCCAGTACTGGGGGTGCAGGAATGAATCCACAGACCCCCGGCCTCTGTACCCAGGGCTGCCAGGACTGGGGGTGCAGGAATGAATCCACAGACCCCTCTGTACCCAGGGCCGCCAGTACTGGGGGTGCAGGAATGAATCTACAGACCCCTGGTCTCAGGGCTGCCAGTACTGGGGGTGCAGGAATGAATCTACAGACCCCTCTCTGTACCCAGGGCCGCCAGTACTGGGGGTGCAGGAATGAATCTACAGACCCCTGGCCTCTGTACCCAGGGCCGCCAGTACTGGGGGTGCAGGAATGAATCTACAGACCCCTGGTCTCAGGGCTGCCAGTACTGGGGGTGCAGGAATGAATCTACAGACCCCTGGCCTCTGTACCCATGGCCGCCAGTACTGGGGGTGCAGGAATGAATCTACAGACCCCTGGCCTCTGTACCCAGGGCCGCCAGTACTGGGGGTGCAGGAATGAATCCACAGACCCCTGGCTTCTGTACCCAGGGCCGCCAGTACTGGGGGTGCAGGAATGAATCCACAGACCCCTCTCTGTACCCAGGGCCGCCAGTACTGGGGGTGCAGGAAGGAATCTACAGACCCCTGGCCTCTGTACCCATGGCCGCCAGTACTGGGGGTGCAGGAATGAATCTACAGACCCCTGGCCTCTGTACCCAGGGCCGCCAGTACTGGGGGTGCAGGAATGAATCTACAGACCCCTCTGTACCCAGGGCCGCCAGTACTGGGGGTGCAGGAATGAATCCACATACCCCTGGCCTCTGTACCCAGGGCCGCCAGTACTGGGGGTGCAGGAATGAATCCACAGACCCCTCTGTACCCAGGGCCGCCAGTACTGGGGGTGCAGGAATGAATCCACAGACCCCTGGCCTCTGTACCCAGGGCCGCCAGTACTGGGGGTGCAGGAATCTACAGACCCCTCTCTGTACCCAGGGCCGCCAGTACTGGGGGTGCAGGAATGAATCCACAGACCCCTCTCTGTACCCAGGGCCGCCAGTACTGGGGGTGCAGGAATGAATCCACAGACCCCTCTCTGTACCCAGGGCCGCCAGTACTGGGGGTGCAGGAATGAATCCACAGACCCTCTCTGTACCCAGGGCCGCCAGTACTGGGGGTGCAGGAATGAATCTACAGACCCCTGGCCTCTGTACCCATGGCCGCCAGTACTGGGGGTGCAGGAATGAATCTACAGACCCCTGGTCTCTGTACCCAGGGCCGCCAGTACTGGGGGTGCAGGAATGAATCCACAGACCCCTGGCTTCTGTACCCAGGGCCGCCAGTACTGGGGGTGCAGGAATCTACAGACCCCTCTCTGTACCCAGGGCCACCAGTACTGGGGGTGCAGGAATGAATCCACAGACCCCTCTCTGTACCCAGGGCCGCCAGTACTGGGGGTGCAGGAATGAATCCACAGACCCCTCTCTGTACCCAGGGCCGCCAGTACTGGGGGTGCAGGAATGAATCTACAGACCCCTGGCCTCTGTACCCAGGGCCGCCAGTACTGGGGGTGCAGGAATGAATCTACAGACCCCTGGCCTCTGTACCCATGGCCGCCAGTACTGGGGGTGCAGGAATGAATCTACAGACCCCTGGTCTCTGTACCCAGGGCCGCCAGTACTGGGGGTGCAGGAATGAATCCACAGACCCCTGGCTTCTGTACCCAGGGCCGCCAGTACTGGGGGTGCAGGAATCTACAGACCCCTCTCTGTACCCAGGGCCACCAGTACTGGGGGTGCAGGAATGAATCCACAGACCCCTCTCTGTACCCAGGGCCGCCAGTACTGGGGGTGCAGGAATGAATCCACAGACCCCTCTCTGTACCCAGGGCCGCCAGTACTGGGGGTGCAGGAATGAATCTACAGACCCCTGGCCTCTGTACCCAGGGCCGCCAGTACTGGGGGTGCAGGAATGAATCCACAGACCCCTGGCTTCTGTACCCAGGGCCGCCAGTACTGGGGGTGCAGGAATGAATCCACAGACCCCTGGCTTCTGTACCCAGGGCCGCCAGTACTGGGGGTGCAGGAATCTACAGACCCCTGGCCTCTGTACCCAGGGCCGCCACTACTGGGGGTGCAGGAATGAATCCACAGACCCCTGGCTTCTGTACCCAGGGCCGCCAGTACTGGGGGTGCAGGAATCTACAGACCCCTGGCCTCTGTACCCAGGGCCGCCAGTACTGGGGGTGCAGGAATCTACAGACCCCTCTCTGTACCCAGGGCCGCCAGTACTGGGGGTGCAGGAATGAATCCACAGACCCCTGGCCTCTGTACTCATGGCCGACAGTACTGGGGGTGCAGGAATCTACAGACCCCTGGACTCTGTACCCAGGGCCGCCAGTACTGGGGGTGCAGGAATGAATCCACAGACCCCTGGACTCTATACCCAGGGCCGCCAGTACTGGGGGTGCAGGAATGAATCCACAGACCCCCGGTCTCTGTACCCATGGCCGCCAGTACTGGGGGTGCAGGAATCTACAGACCCCTCTCTGTACCCAGGGCCGCCAGTACTGGGGGTGCAGGAATGAATCTACAGACCCCTGGTCTCTGTACCCAGGGCCGCCAGTACTGGGGGTGCAGGAATGAATCTACAGACCCCTGGACTCTGTACCCAGGGCCGCCAGTACTGGGGGTGCAGGAATGAACCTACAGACCCCTCATCTCTGTACCCAGGGCCGCCAGTACTGGGGGTGCAGGAATGAATCCACAGACCCCTGGCCTCTGTACCCATGGCCGCCAGTACTGGGGGTGCAGGAATCTACAGACCCCTGGACTCTGTACCCAGGGCCGCCAGTACTGGGGGTGCAGGAATGAATCCACAGACCCCTGGACTCTATACCCAGGGCCGCCAGTACTGGGGGTGCAGGAATGAATCCACAGACCCCCGGTCTCTGTACCCATGGCCGCCAGTACTGGGGGTGCAGGAATCTACAGACCCCTCTCTGTACCCAGGGCCGCCAGTACTGGGGGTGCAGGAATGAATCTACAGACCCCTGGTCTCTGTACCCAGGGCCGCCAGTACTGGGGGTGCAGGAATGAATCTACAGACCCCTGGACTCTGTACCCAGGGCCGCCAGTACTGGGGGTGCAGGAATGAACCTACAGACCCCTCATCTCTGTACCCAGGGCCGCCAGTACTGGGGGTGCAGGAATGAATCCACAGACCCCTCTCTGTACCCAGGGCCGCCAGTACTGGGGGTGCAGGAATGAATCTACAGACCCCTGGTCTCTGTACCCATGGCCGCCAGTACTGGGGGTGCAGGAATGAATCCACAGACCCCTGGACCCTGTACCCAGGGCCGCCAGTACTGGGGGTGCAGTCATGAATCCACAGACCCCTGGTCTCTGTACCCAGGGCCGCCAGTACTGGGGGTGCAGGAATGAATCCACAGACCCCTCACTGTACCCAGGGCCGCCAGTACTGGGGGTGCAGGAATGAATCTACAGACCCCTCATCTCTGTACCCAGGGCCGCCAGTACTGGGGGTGCAGGAATGAATCCACAGACCCCCGGCCTCTGTACCAAGGGCCGCCAGTACTGGGGGTGCAGGAATGAATCTACAGACCCCAGGTGTCTGTACCCAGGGCCGCCAGTACTGGGGGTGCAGGAATGAATCTACAGACCCCAGGAGTCTGTACCCAGGGCCGCCAGTACTGGGGGTGCAGGAATGAATCTACAGACCCCCCTCTGTACCCAGGGCCGCCAGTACTGGGGGTGCAGGAATGAATCCACAGACCCCTGGTCTCTGTACCCAGGGCCGCCAGTACTGGGGGTGCAGGAATCTACAGACCCTCGTCTCTGTACCCAGGGCCGCCAGTACTGGGGGCGCTGGAATGAATCTACAGACCCCTCTCTGTACCCAGGGCCGCCAGTACTGGGGTGCAGGAATGAATCTACAGACCCCTCACTGTACCCAGGGCCGCCAGTACTGGGGGTGCAGGAATGAATCTACAGACCCCTCTCTGTACCCAGGGCCGCCAGTACTGGGGGTGCAGGAATGAATCCACAGACCCCTCTCTGTACCCAGGGCCGCCAGTACTGGGGGTGCAGGAATGAATCCACAGACCCCTGGCCTCTGTACCCAGGGCCGCCAGTACTGGGGGTGCAGGAATGAATCCACAGACCCCTGGCCTCTGTACCCAGGGCCGCCAGTACTGGGGGTGCAGGAATGAATCCACAGACCCCTGGCCTCTGTACCCAGGGCCGCCAGTACTGGGGGTGCAGGAATGAATCCACAGACCCCCGGTCTCTGTACCCAGGGCCGCCAGTACTGGGGGTGCAGGAATGAATCCACAGACCCCTCTCTGTACCCAGGGCCGCCAGTACTGGGGGTGCAGGAATGAATCTACAGACCCCTGGTCTCTGTACCCAGTGCCGCCAGTACTGGGGGTGCAGGAATGAATCTACAGACCCCTGGTCTCTGTACCCAGGGCCAGTACTGGGGGTGCAGGAATGAATCTACAGACCCCTGGACTCTGTACCCAGGGCCAGTACTGGGGGTGCAGGAATGAATCTACAGACCCCTGGACTCTGTACCCAGGGCCGCCAGTACTGGGGGTGCAGGAATCTACAGACCCCTCTCTGTACCCAGGGCCGCCAGTACTGGGGGTGCAGGAATCTACACCCTGGCCTCTGTACCCAGGGCCGCCAGTACTGGGGGTGCAGGAATGAATCTACAGACCCCTCTCTGTACCCAGGGCCGCCAGTACTGGGGGTGCAGGAATGAATCTACAGACCCCTCTCTGTACCCAGGGCCGCCAGTACTGGGGGTGCAGGAATGAATCTACAGACCCCTCTCTGTACCCAGGGCCGCCAGTACTGGGGGTGCAGGAATGAATCCACAGACCCCTGGTCTCAGTACCCAACGGCTGCTAGTACTGGGGGTGCAGGAATGAATCCACAGACCCCTGGCCTCTGTACCCAGGGCTGCCAGTACTGGGGGTGCAGGAATCTACAGACCCCTGGACTCTGTACCCAGGGCCGCCAGTACTGGGGGTGCAGGAATGAATCCACAGACCCCTCTCTGTACCCAGGGCCGCCAGTACTGGCGGTGCAGGAATGAATCCACAGACCCCTGGCCTCTGTACCCAGGGCCGCCAGTACTGGGGGTGCAGGAATCTACAGACCCCTGGACTCTGTACCCAGGGCCGCCAGTACTGGGGGTGCAGGAATGAATCCACAGACCCCTGGCCTCTGTACCCATGGCCGCCAGTACTGGGGGTGCAGGAATCTACAGACCCCTCTCTGTACCCAGGGCCGCCAGTACTGGGGGTGCAGGATTGAATCTACAGACCCTCGTCTCTGTACCCAGGGCCGCCAGTACTGGGGGTGCAGGAATGAATCCACAGACCCCTGGCCTCTGTACCCAGGGCCGCCAGTACTGGGGGTGCAGGAATGAATCTACAGACCCCTGGACTCTGTACCCAGGGCCGCCAGTACTGGGGGTGCAGGAATGAATCTACAGACCCCTGGACTCTGTACCCAGGGCCGCCAGTACTGGGGGTGCAGGAATGAACCTACAGACCCCTCATCTCTGTACCCAGGGCCGCCAGTACTGGGGGTGCAGGAATGAATCTACAGACCCCTCTCTGTACCCAGGGCCGCCAGTACTGGGGGTGCAGGAATGAATCTACAGACCCCTCTCTGTACCCAGGGCCGCCAGTACTGGGGGTGCAGGAATGAATCTACAGACCCCTCTCTGTACCCAGGGCCGCCAGTACTGGGGGTGCAGGAATGAATCCACAGACCCCCGGTCTCTGTACCCAGGGCCGCCAATACTGGGGGTGCAGGAATGAATCCACAGACCCCTGGCCTCTGTACCCAGGGCCGCCAGTACTGGGGGTGCAGGAATGAATCTACAGACCCCTGGACTCTGTACCCAGGGCCGCCAGTACTGGGGGTGCAGGAATGAATCTACAGACCCCTGGCTTCTGTACCCAGGGCCGCCAGTACTGGGGGTGCAGGAATGAATCTACAGACCCCAGGTGTCTGTACCCAGGGCCGCCAGTACTGGGGGTGCAGGAATGAATCCACAGACCCCCGGCCTCTGTACCCAGGGCCGCCAGTACTGGGGGTGCAGGAATGAATCCACAGACCCCTGGTCTCTGTACCCAGGGCCGCCAGTACTGGGGGTGCAGGAATCCACAGACCCCTGGCCTCTGTACCCAGGGCCGCCAGTACTGGGGGTGCAGGAATGAATCTACAGACCCCTCTCTGTACCCAGGGCCGCCAGTACTGGGGGTGCAGGAATGAATCTACAGACCCCTCTCTGTACCCAGGGCCGCCAGTACTGGGGGTGCAGGAATGAATCTACAGACCCCCGGTCTCTGTACCCAGGGCCGCCAGTACTGGGGGTGCAGGAATGAATCCACAGACCCCCGGTCTCTGTACCCAGGGCCGCCAGTACTGGGGGTGCAGGAATGAATCTACTGACCCCCGGTCTCTGTACCCAGGGCCGCCAGTACTGGGGGTGCAGGAATGAATCCACAGACCCCTCTCTGTACCCAGGGCCGCCAGTACTGGGGGTGCAGGAATGAATCCACAGACCCCTCTCTGTACCCAGGGCCGCCAGTACTGGGGGTGCAGGAATGAATCCACAGACCCCTGGCCTCTGTACCCAGGGCCGCCAGTACTGGGGGTGCAGGAATGAATCTACAGACCCCTGGCCTCGGTACCCAGGGCCGCCAGTATTGGGGGTGCAGGAATCTACAGACCCCTCTCTGTACCCAGGGCCGCCAGTACTGGGGGTGCAGGAATGAATCTACAGACCCCTGGTCTCTGTACCCAGGGTCGCCAGTACTGGGGGTGCAGGAATGAATCCACAGACCCCCTGGCCTCTGTACCCAGGGCCGCCAGTACTGGGGGTGCAGGAATGAATCTACAGACCCCTCTCTGTACCCAGGGCCGCCAGTACTGGGGGTGCAGGAATGAATCCACAGACCCCTCTCTGTACCCAGGGCCGCCAGTACTGGGGGTGCAGGAATGAATCTACAGACCCCCCTCTGTACCCAGGGCCGCCAGTACTGGGGGTGCAGGAATGAATCCACAGACCCCTGGTCTCTGTACCCAGGGCCGCCAGTACTAGGGGTGCAGGAATGAATCTACAGACCCCTCTCTGTACCCAGGGCCGCCAGTACTGGGGGTGCAGGAATGAATCCACAGACCCCTGGCCTCTGTACCCAGGGCCGCCAGTACTGGGGGTGCAGGAATGAATCCACAGACCCCTGGCCTCTGTACCCAGGGCCGCCAGTACTGGGGGTGCAGGAATGAATCTACCGACCCCTCTCTGTACCCAGGGCCGCCAGTACTGGGGGTGCAGGAATGAATCTACAGACCCCTCTCTGCACCCAGGGCCGCCAGGACTGGGGGTGCAGGAATGAATCTACAGACCCCTCTCTGTACCCAGGGCCGCCAGTACTGGGGGTGCAGGAATGAATCTACAGACCCCTGGTCTCAGGGCCGCCAGTACTGGGGGTGCAGGAATGAATCTACAGACCCCTCTCTGTACCCAGCGCCGCCAGTACTGGGGGTGCAGGAATGAATCCACAGACCCCTGGTCTCTGTACCCAGGGCCGCCAGTACTGGGGGTGCAGGAATGAATCTACAGACCCCTCTCTGTACCCAGGGCCGCTAGTACTGGGGGTGCAGGATTGAATCTACAGACCCCTCTCTGTACCCAGGGCCGCCAGTCCTGGGGGTGCAGGAATGAATCCACAGACCCCTCTGTACCCAGGGCCGCCAGTACTGGGGGTGCAGGAATGAATCTACAGACCCCTCTCTGTACCCAGGGCCGCCAGTACTGGGGGTGCAGGAATGAATCCACAGACCCCTGGCCTCTGTACCCAGGGCCGCCAGTACTGGGGGTGCAGGAATGAATCCACAGACCCCTGGCCTCTGTACCCAGGGCCGCCAGTACTGGGGGTGCAGGAATGAATCTACCGACCCCTCTCTGTACCCAGGGCCGCCAGTACTGGGGGTGCAGGAATGAATCTACAGACCCCTCTCTGCACCCAGGGCCGCCAGTACTGGGGGTGCAGGAATGAATCCACAGACCCCTGGCCTCTGTACCCAGGGCCGCCAGTACTGGGGGTGCAGGAATGAATCCACAGACCCCTGGCCTCTGTACCCAGGGCCGCCAGTACTGGGGGTGCAGGAATGAATCTACCGACCCCTCTCTGTACCCAGGGCCGCCAGTACTGGGGGTGCAGGAATGAATCTACAGACCCCTCTCTGCACCCAGGGCCGCCAGGACTGGGGGTGCAGGAATGAATCTACAGACCCATCTCTGTACCCAGGGCCGCCAGTACTGGGGGTGCAGGAATGAATCTACAGACCCCTGGTCTCAGGGCCGCCAGTACTGGGGGTGCAGGAATGAATCTACAGACCCCTCTCTGTACCCAGCGCCGCCAGTACTGGGGGTGCAGGAATGAATCCACAGACCCCTGGTCTCTGTACCCAGGGCCGCCAGTACTGGGGGTGCAGGAATGAATCTACAGACCCCTCTCTGTACCCAGGGCCGCCAGTACTGGGGGTGCAGGATTGAATCTACAGACCCCTCTCTGTACCCAGGGCCGCCAGTACTGGGGGTGCAGGAATGAATCCACAGACCCCTCTCTGTACCCAGGGCCGCCAGTACTGGGGGTGCAGGAATGAATCTACAGACCCCTCTCTGTACCCAGGGCCGCCAGTACTGGGGGTGCAGGAATGAATCTACAGACCCCTCTCTGTACCCAGGGCCGCCAGTACTGGGGGTGCAGGAATGAATCTACAGACCCCTCTCTGTACCCAGGGCCGCCAGTACTGGGGGTGCAGGAATGAATCCACAGACCCCCGGTCCCTGTACCCAGGGCCGCCAGTACTGGGGGTGCAGGAATTAATCTACAGACCACTGGTCTCTGTACCCAGGGCCGCCAGTACTGGGGGTGCAGGAATGAATCCACAGACCCCTGGCCTCTGTACCCAGGGCCGCCAGTACTGGGGGTGCAGGAATGAATCTACCGACCCCTCTCTGTACCCAGGGCCGCCAGTACTGGGGGTGCAGGAATGAATCTACAGACCCCTCTCTGCACCCAGGGCCGCCAGGACTGGGGGTGCAGGAATGAATCTACAGACCCCTCTCTGTACCCAGGGCCGCCAGTACTGGGGGTGCAGGAATGAATCTACAGACCCCTGGTCTCAGGGCCGCCAGTACTGGGGGTGCAGGAATGAATCTACAGACCCCTCTCTGTACCCAGCGCCGCCAGTACTGGGGGTGCAGGAATGAATCCACAGACCCCTGGTCTCTGTACCCAGGGCCGCCAGTACTGGGGGTGCAGGAATGAATCTACAGACCCCTCTCTGTACCCAGGGCCGCTAGTACTGGGGGTGCAGGATTGAATCTACAGACCCCTCTCTGTACCCAGGGCCGCCAGTCCTGGGGGTGCAGGAATGAATCCACAGACCCCTCTGTACCCAGGGCCGCCAGTACTGGGGGTGCAGGAATGAATCTACAGACCCCTCTCTGTACCCAGGGCCGCCAGTACTGGGGGTGCAGGAATGAATCCACAGACCCCTGGCCTCTGTACCCAGGGCCGCCAGTACTGGGGGTGCAGGAATGAATCCACAGACCCCTGGCCTCTGTACCCAGGGCCGCCAGTACTGGGGGTGCAGGAATGAATCTACCGACCCCTCTCTGTACCCAGGGCCGCCAGTACTGGGGGTGCAGGAATGAATCTACAGACCCCTCTCTGCACCCAGGGCCGCCAGTACTGGGGGTGCAGGAATGAATCCACAGACCCCTGGCCTCTGTACCCAGGGCCGCCAGTACTGGGGGTGCAGGAATGAATCCACAGACCCCTGGCCTCTGTACCCAGGGCCGCCAGTACTGGGGGTGCAGGAATGAATCTACCGACCCCTCTCTGTACCCAGGGCCGCCAGTACTGGGGGTGCAGGAATTAATCTACAGACCCCTCTCTGCACCCAGGGCCGCCAGGACTGGGGGTGCAGGAATGAATCTACAGACCCATCTCTGTACCCAGGGCCGCCAGTACTGGGGGTGCAGGAATGAATCTACAGACCCCTGGTCTCAGGGCCGCCAGTACTGGGGGTGCAGGAATGAATCTACAGACCCCTCTCTGTACCCAGCGCCGCCAGTACTGGGGGTGCAGGAATGAATCCACAGACCCCTGGTCTCTGTACCCAGGGCCGCCAGTACTGGGGGTGCAGGAATGAATCTACAGACCCCTCTCTGTACCCAGGGCCGCCAGTACTGGGGGTGCAGGATTGAATCTACAGACCCCTCTCTGTACCCAGGGCCGCCAGTACTGGGGGTGCAGGAATGAATCCACAGACCCCTCTCTGTACCCAGGGCCGCCAGTACTGGGGGTGCAGGAATGAATCTACAGACCCCTCTCTGTACCCAGGGCCGCCAGTACTGGGGGTGCAGGAATGAATCTACAGACCCCTCTCTGTACCCAGGGCCGCCAGTACTGGGGGTGCAGGAATGAATCCACAGACCCCCGGTCCCTGTACCCAGGGCCGCCAGTACTGGGGGTGCAGGAATTAATCTACAGACCACTGGTCTCTGTACCCAGGGCCGCCAGCTGCACCTTTTAAACAGCTTCACCATGTACTTGGGCCACTTGGACCTTGAAGTAAATACTACAAAAACATACATAATGAGGTGTGGGCTGGGGAGCCACAAATGTAGGGATATGTTTTTGGAAGGCCAGAAAATTGAGCATAAAAAACATTTTGCTTACTTGGGTATACTTTTTGTCCGTAATGACTCATGGACACGAGCCATTGCGGCAAAACAACGCGCCTTTGTAAGATCTACAACAGCCCTCGTTAACTGTGCGAGAAAACTTTGAGAAGACCTCCATCGGAACTAATACAGATTTACGAAGCCAAATGCATTTCTGTAGCTATGTATGGGGCGGGTGTCTGGGGATTTGCGGACACTCAACCCCTGCAAACTGTGGAAAACAGCTTTCCGAGATACATATTAGCAGCCCCTAGTAGTCTATCTGTGTATGTCTGCCACTCCGAGTTGGGGCTCCCTTATATCGCCGATTTAAGATGGAGCCTATTCTCCTTTGGCATCGGTTATGGATAAAACCCGAGACTAAGTTAGAATCGGGATATTCTCGCAGACAGCCTACAATGTGAAGGAGCCTTAGTGATTCCATGGCTGAGGTTCATCAAAAATGTTATGACCGATCTCGGTTATTTGGAATATTATAGTAACCCAAAATCTATCAGTAGAAAGGAGCTAAAGAGAGAGGGTCTCCGAAATCTGGATTCCATAAGACTATCACCAGAAAGCCTAAAGCCCACTGTTATGCATAATCAATTGGTTTTAACTTCTTTTAGTATCCAGTCTTATTTGATATTTGTACCTGGTGGCTATGATAGGTTTTTACTAATGCGTTTTAGATGTAGTATCTTCCACAGGCTCGTGAGTTTTCTGGTTGTAAATGATTGGTCCCAAGAGCTAAGCCTGTGCCCATGTGATAACTGCTCAGAACAATCAACAATACAGGTGATCCTTTTTTGTAGATTTTATAGTAATTTAAGGAAAGTTTGGATTGTCCCAATAATAAAAGCGCTTGGGCTGAGACAATGCCGTCCGGTACAAAAGGGGGTGGTGATGGACGGAGCATCTGAATCAATCAAACACTCGCACCCAGTCAAAAGATAAGGGTTGAATCCATCACCGTTCTTTAGCCCACTCTGCCACCCCAGTTCAGACATGGCTATATGCAAATCAGTCTGACCCTGTGCCTCATGGGAACAGTCCAGCCCGAACTGCCAAGCCATGTCTTCCCTGGACCGGAAACAAGCTTCCGGGGACCGGTTTCTGGCATTCCAGCCGTCTTCAGCCCGGCTTGCTTGAATCCAGTGGCTAAGTGAACAAGGGACTCACGTCTGAGCATACCCTGCCACACTTATGGCGGCCAAAAGCGGTACAAAAGGGGGTGGTGATGGACGGAGCATCTGAATCAATCAAACACTCACACCCAGTCAAAAGATCTGAGACAATGCCGTCCAGCATTACTTGTGTTACAGCTTCTGGACGATGTACATAGGGTCTGGAGGGTAGGCATGTTTCTTAAAAAAAAGTATTTAGCCACAGGGAACTTATCACATATTAGTCATGGAATTTAGTACGATTGCTTGCATTATTAAATTGTATTGTAAATAGGCACTGTATATGATATTTTACTGTTTTTAATGTATGAATTGTCTCTTTTATATATGCACTTTTAAGATCGTCTCAAAAAGCAATGAATAAAGTTTTTTGAATTGAATTGAATTGAGTGCATTAGTTATTGGGTGAGTGTCGCTGCTCGCCTCATGCCCTCCCTCCAGCTTCATTGAGGTACAATAGGACAGAGACGTGATCCTCAGCGGGCAGCGGGCGCTGTGAGGAGCCAATGCTTGTTGGAGTTGACAGACGTTGTTATGGTTACCTAGAGGAGCTTCAGAAGGACGGGAGTGAGTCTATACACAGGAGAGGCGGAGGGTGGAGGGGCGCGGGCTGCAGTTAGAGCAGCAAAGGATGGAGGGGAGGACCGGTTCATCCAAGGGCAGTTTTCTTGTAGGATTGTAAGGTGTGTTTATAGCAGCACAGGTCTCTGCTCCAATATCTTCTCTCAAGGAAAGGAGCTTGTAACTGTGACAGGGGTATATGGGCATCACCCAGCGCTGCTCTTGCGTCTGTGCGCTATAAGAGGTTGTATAGAAGGCACCACATAGGTGGTGTCTCCTAGGGGGTGTCTCAGGGTCACCCAGACTGTTGCTTCTGTGCGCTATGTTAAGGGTCCTACATGCTGAAACTCATCTGTGCTGTGACTCCTCTTTGTTTTGTTATGGATTGTCATTGCTGTGGGTCCCAGGTGTTGTGTTAGGGGTCATCAATGCCATAAGGCCTCGATGCTCGGTTCGGGATCATCCGTGCTGTGACTCCCAGGTGTTGTGTTAGGGATCGTCCGTGCTGTGGCTCCCAGGTGTTGTGTTCGGGATCGTCCGTGCTGTGGTTCCCACGTGTTGTGTTCGGGATCATCCGTGCTGTGGCTCCCAGGTGTTGTGTTAGGGATCGTCCGTGCTGTGGCTCCCAGGTGTTGTGTTAGGGATCGTCCGTGCTGTGGCTCCCAGGTGTTGTGTTCGGGATCGTCCGTGCTATGGTTCCCACGTGTTGTGTTCGGGATCATCCGTGCTGTGGCTCACAGGTGTTGTGTTAGGGATCATCCGTGCTGTGGCTCCCAGGTGTTGTGTTCGGGATCACCCGTGCTGTGGGTCCCAGGTGTTGTGTTAGGGATCATCCGTGCTGTGGTTCCAAGGTGTTGTGTTTGGGATCACCCGTGCTGTGGCTCGGTAGGGTGTTTAAATATCGATTACAAAAATATAGTTGACAAAAATATAGTTGACAAAAATATAGTTGTATAAATATCGATTACACAAATATCAACTCCCTATACCTAAACAGGTAAGTACATAAATATCTACTAAAAAATATCGATGTAATAAATATAGATGTAAAAAATATCGACTTTATTAATTAATTAAAATTACATTAAATAATTAAAAAGTATTATTAACAAAATACATTACATTACTTTTATATTTTAACTATTTATAACAAATTAAATAAATGTATTCATTATAAACTTAATAAATGTGTACATATACATATATGTAACACATAAAATTATATAACAACAATAATACATACATTTAATAAAAATATTAAAAAATTAAAAGGTAAAACATTTGATAGCGAAGGGATAAAAATTACTATTCCCACTCCAGAGGGTCCAACAGTAGGGAAAACGTTGGATAGCGTAGGGGTAATAATTACTATTCCCACTCCAAAGGGTGCAACAGTAGGGAAAGCGCTGGATAGCGTAGGGGTAAAAATTACTATTCCCACTCCAAAGGGGTGCAACAGTAGGGAAAGCGCTGGATAGCATAGGGGTAAAAATTACTATTCCCACTCCAGAGGGTGCAACAGTAGGGAAAGCGTTGGATAGCGTAGGGGTAAAAATTACTATTCCCACTCCAAAAGGTGCAACAGTAGGGAAAGCGTTAGATAGCGTAGGGGTAAAAATTACTATTCCCACTCCAGAGGGTGCAACAGTAGGGAAAGCGTTGGATAGCGTAGGGGTAAAAATTACTATTCCCACTCCAAAGGGTGCAACAGTAGGGAAAGCGCTGGATAGCGTAGGGGTAAAAATTACTATTCCCACTCCAGAGGGTGCAACAGTAGGGAAAGCGTTGGATAGCGTAGGGGTAAAAATTACTATTCCCACTCCAAAGGGTGCAACAGTAGGGAAAGCGTTGGATAGCGTAGGGGTACAAATTACTATTCCAACTCCAGAGGGTGCAACAGTAGGGAAAGCGTTGGATAGCGTAGGGGTAAAAATGACTATTCCCACTCCAAAGGGTGCAACAGTAGGGAAAGCGTTGGATAGCGTAGGGGTAAAAATTACTATTCCCACTCCAGTGAGTGCAACAATAGGGAAAGCGCTGGATAGCGTAGGGGTAAAAATTACTATTCCCACTCCAAAGGGTGCAACAGTAGGGAAAGCGTTGGATAGCGTAGGGGTAAAAATTACTATTCCCACTCCAGTGAGTGCAACAATAGGGAAAGCGCTGGATAGCGTAGGGGTAAAAATTACTATTCCCACTCCAGAGGGTGCAACAGTAGGGAAAGCGTTGGATAGCGTAGGGGTAAAAATTACTATTCCCACTCCAGAGGGTGCAACAGTAGGGAAAGCGTTGGATAGCGTAGGGGTAAAAATTACTATTCCCACTCCAAAGGGTGCAACAGTAGGGAAAGCGTTGGATAGCGTAGGGGTAAAAATTACTATTCCCACTCCAGAGGGTGCAACAGTAGGGAAAGCGCTGGATAGCGTAGGCGTAAAAATTACTATTCCCACTCCACAGGGTACAACAGTAGGGAAAGCGCTGGAACTAAAAAAATAAAATAAACCATCTATCAAATTTAGTATAAAATTTAATGTAGATTATAAACATATTTAATATATACATTTAAATATATTATTATTAACAAACACCTACACACCTAAAATTAATTACTCAATTAAATTTAATATTTACTAATTAATTAATGATTATTAATGTATTTTCAAAATATTTAAATAATTAATTAATTGACAGCTTTCACACCATATATACACTTATAAACACCACAACACAAACTTAAAATTATGTACTCTTTTTAAATTAAAAATAATTTAATTATAATTAATTTATAATTAATTAATTAATTATTCAATACAAATTAAATTACTTCACTACATGTTCACTTAAAAAGTCCACTACACACACCTAAAATGAATTAAACAATTAACATAATTAATTAACATAATTAATTATCAATTAACTAATTGAAATTAATTAACTAATAATTATTAAACTATTTATATTAAATTAACACATTAATTAATCAATTATTTTAATATATTTAAATTACTTCCCACCCTATTCCCCTATAAACCCAATCAATCAATCAATCAATCATGCCATTTGTATAGCGCACTACTCACCAGGGAGGGTCTCAAGGCGCTTGGGGGGAGGGGTATGCTACTGCTCGAACAGCCAGGTCTTGAGTTGTTTCCTGAAGGCGAGATGGTCCTGGGTCAGCCGAAGGTGGATGGGGAGGGAGTTCCAAGTCTTGGCAGCCAGGTAAGAGAAGGATCTTCCTCCGGCGGTGGCTCTTTGGATGCGTGGTACGGCTGCGAGGGCGAGGCTGGTGGACCGTAGCTGGCGGGTGGGCGTGTAGAAGGTCAGGCGGTCGTTGAGGTACTTGGGGCCCAGGTCGTGGAGAGACTTGTGTGCGTGGGTGAGGAGTTGGAACGTGATCCTCTTGTCGACGGGGAGCCAGTGCAGGTTCCTCAGGTGGCTGGAGATGTGGCTGTGTCGGGGGACATCCAGGATGAGTCGGGCGGAGGCGTTCTGGATGCGCTGGAGTCTTTTCTGTAGCTTGGCTGTGGTTCCGGCGTAGAGGGCGTTTCCGTAGTCTAGTCGGCTGGTGACGAGTGCCTGAGTGACAGTCTTCCTGGTCTCGGTCGGGATCCAGCGGAAGATCTTGCGAAGCTACGCAGGGTGTTGAAGCACGATGAGGAGACGGCGTTGACTTGTCTGGTCATCGAGAGGGAGGGATCCAGGATGAAGCCCAGGTTGCGTGCGTGGTCGGTTGGCTTGGGTGCGGTGCCCAGGGCTGGGGGACACCAGGAGTCATCCCAGGCGGAGGGCGAAGATCCCAGGATGAGGACTTCCGTCTTGTCCGAGTTCAGTTTCAGGCGGCTGTCCTTCATCCACTCGGCGACGTCTTTCATCCCTTCGTGTAGGCAGGTTCTGGCGGTGTCGGGGTCTCTGGTGAGGGAGAGGATCAGCTGGGTGTCGTCGGCGTAAGAGATGATGTTGAGGTTGTGCTGGCGTGCGATGGCTGTGAGAAGTTTCATGTAGATGTTGAAGAGGGTGGGGCTGAGTGAAGATCCTTGCGGGACGCCGCAGATGACTTCGGTGGCCTCGGAGCGAAACGGGGGGAGGCGGACTCTTTGTGTTCTTCCGGCGAGGAACGAGATGATCCACTCCAGTGCCTTCTCTTGGATACCAATGTTGCTGAGGCGCTGGACTAGGGTGCGGTGGCAGACCGTGTCGAACGCAGCGGAGAGGTCCAAGAGGATGAGGCCACTGTTTCCCCCTTGTCAAGCAGGGTCCGGATGTCGTCGGTGACTGCGAGGGGTTGAGGGATCCGTTCGTCTCGAGGAAGGCGGTCAGCTGTCTGTTGACGATCTTCTCGATGACTTTAGCAGGAAAAGGGAGGAGCGAGATGGGGCGGAAGTTTTTCAGATCGGTGGGGTCCGCTGTAGGTTTCTTCAGGAGGGCGCTGATCTCGGCGTGCTTCCAGCTCTCCGGGAAGGTGGCGGTGTTGAAGGAGGCGTTGATGATGTTCCGGAGTTGGGGTGTGATGGTGGAGTCGGCCTTGTTGAAGACGTGGTGTGGGCAGGGGTCGGTCGGTGATCCGGAGTGGATGGTGTTCATCGTGCGGGCTGTGTCTTCGGTGGTCACCGTGGTCCAGGTGCGAAGGGTGGCGGTGGGGGGCGTAGGTTCGACGGTTGGGTGCGTGGGTGGGGCGCCGAAGCTGTTGTGGATGTCGGCGATCTTGCGGTGGAAGAACGAGGCGAGGGAGTCGCAGAGGTCTTGTGACGGAGTGATGTCGTTGGTGCCGGTGCTGGGGTTGGAGAACTCCTTGACGATAGTGAAGAGCTCTTTGCTGTCGTGGGCGTTGTTGTCCAGTCGTTCCTTCAGGGATTTCTTCTTGGTGGTGCGGATGAGCTGGTGGTGCTTGCGGGTGACGTGTTTGAGGGCGGTCATGTTGTCGGTGGTCCGGTCGAGGAGCCAGGCTTTCTCGAGGGTGCGGCAGGTCTTCTTGGAGTCCTTGAGGTCGTCGGTGAACCAGGATGCCTTCTTGCTTCTGGGTCTGCTGGGAGGGTTCTTTAGTGGCGCGAGGTCGTCGGCGCAGGCGGTCAGCCACTGTGTGAAGTTGCGGGCTGCTTCGTTGGGGTCCGTTGTGTTGGCGGGTGGGCTCTGGCTGAGGGAGGTGGTGAGCTGGTCTGCGGTGATCTTGCTCCAATTCCTGTGAGGTACCTGTTGAGGGTGGTGGTGGGTCGTGGATCTTTTGAAGCTGAAGTGGACGCAGCTGTGGTCGGTCCAGTGGAGTCCGGTGGCGTGGCTGAAGGTGATGTACTTGCTGGAAGAGAAGATGGGATCAAGCGTGTGGCCGGCGTAGTGGGTGGGGGTGTTGACCAGTTGCTTGAGTCCGAGGTTGGCGAGGTTTTCCAGCAGGGCGGTGGTGTTGCGGTCCTTGTTGCTCTCCAGGTGGAAGTTGAGGTCCCCGAGGAGGATGTAGTCAGTGGAGGGGAGGGCGTGCGGGCTGATGAAGTCTGTGATGTCTTCGCTGAATTGTGTGCGTGGTCCCGGGGGTCTGTAGACGAGGGTGCCTCTGAGGGTCGTCTTAGGGTCGGTGTGAATCTGGAAGTGGAGATGTTCGGCTGCGGCGAAGGAGTCGTTGGCGTCGGTCGTGATGCGGATGGTGTTCCTGTGGACGATGGCGATGCCACCTCCGGTCTGGCTGATGCGGTCCCTCCTGATGATCTTGTACCCGTCCGGGATGGCGATGGCGATGTCGGGTGCAGAGGAGGCGTTCATCCAGGTTTCCGTGAGGAAGGCGACGTCCGGTGATGTAGCGTCGAGGAGGTTCCAGAGTTCCACGGCGTGTCTGTGGACGGAGCGGGTGTTGATCAGGACCCACAACCCGCTACGGAACTATTAACACTAAATTCAACATAAAATACATTATTAACTAATAAAATGCTACAAAATATAATTAATTTACAAACAATACTCTTTAAAAACACTAAATTACTTATAATTATTAAAAAATTGATATTATTGTAAACTATGTTTTTGTAAACGATATTTATTGCAACTATATTATTGTTATCGATATTACTTACCTGTCTGTCGATATTCTGGTCAAACTATATTTTTGTTGTCGATATTTCTTCTTGTCGATATTTCTGCGGAGATATTTATGTAATTCGATATTTTCCCGTCGATATTCCCGCTCTACACCCTGTGGCTCCCAGGTGTTGTGTTTGGGATCATCTGTGCTGTGGCTCCCAGGTGTTGTGATTGGGATCATCGGTGCTGTGGCTCCCAGGTGTTTTGTTCGGGATCATCCATACTGTGGCTCCAGGTGTTGTGTCAGGGATCATCTGGGCTGTGGCTCCCAGCTGTTGTGTTCGAGATCATCCGTGCTGTGGCTCCCAGGTGTTGTGTTAGGGATCGTCCGTGCTGGGGTTCCCAGGTGTTGTGTTCGGGATCATCCGTGCTGTGGCTCCCAGGTGTTGTGTTATGGCTCATCCATGCTGTGGCTCCCAGGTGTTGTGTTTGGGATCATCTGAGCTGTGGCTCCCAGGTGTTGTGTTAGGTATCGTCCGTGCTGTGGTTCCCAGGTGTTGTGTTCGGGATCATCCGTGCTGTGGCTCCCAGGTGTTGTGTTATGGCTCATCCATGCTGTGGCTCCTAGGGGTTGTGTTTGGGATCATCTGTGCTGTGGCTCCCAGGTGTTGTGATTGGGATCATCGGTGCTGTGGCTCCCAGGTGTTTTGTTTGAGATCATCCATACTGTGGCTCCAGGTGTTGTGTCAGGGATCATCTGGGTTGTGGCTCCCAGCTGTTGTGTTCGAGATCATCCGTGCTGTGGCTCCCAGGTGTTGTGTTAGGGATCGTCCGTGCTGTGACTTCCAGGTGTTGTTTTACAGCTCATCCATGCTGTGGCTCCCAGGTGTTGTGTTATGGCTCATCCATGCTGTGGCTCCCAGGTGTTGTGTTTGGGATTATCCGTGCTGTGACTCCCAGGTGTTGTGTTCGGGATCATCTGTGCTGTGGCTCCCAGGTGTTGTGATTGGGATCATCTGTGCTGTGGCTCCCAGGTGTTTTGTTCGGGATCATCCATACTGTGGCTCCAGGTGTTGTGTCCGGGATCATCTGGGCTGTGGCTCCCAGCTGTTGTGTTCGAGATCATCCATGCTGTGGCTCCTAGGTGTTGTGTTAGGGATTATCCGTCCATGGCTCCCAGGTGTTGTGTTCGGGATCATCCATACTGTGGCTCCCAGCTGTTGTGTTCGGGATCATCTGGGCTGTGGCTCCCAGGTGTTGTGTTAGGGATCATCTGTGCTGTGGTTCCCAGGTGTTGTGTTAGGGATCATCTGTGCGGTGGTTCCCAGGTGTTGTGTTAGGGATCATCTGTGCTGTGGCTCCCAGGTGTTGTGTTAGGGATCATCCGCGCTGTGGCTCACAGGTGTTGTGTTAGGGATCATCCGTGCTGTGACTCCCAGGTGTTGTGTTAGGGATCATCTGTGCTGTGGTTCCCAGGTGTTGTGTTCGGGATAATCTGGGCTGTGGTTCCCAGATGTTGTGTTAGGAATTGCCCATGCTGTGTCTCCCAGGTGTTGTGTTAGGGATCATCCGTGCTGTGGCTCTCAGGTGTTGTGTTAGGGATCATCCGTGCTGTGGCTCCCAGGTGTTGTGTTAGGGCTCATCAATACTGTGGCTCCCAGGTGTTGTGTTAGGGATCGTCTGTGCTGTGGCTCTCAGGTGTTGTGTTAGGGATCATCTGTGCTGTGGTTTCCAGGTGTTGTGTTAGGGATCGTCCGTGCTGTGGCTCCCAGTTGTTGTGTTAGGGAACATCTGTGCTGTGGTTCCCAGGTGTTGTGTTAGGGATCATCTATGCTGTTGCTCCCAGGTGTTGTGTTAGGGATAATTTGTGCTGTGGCTCCCAGGTATTGTGGTAGGGATCATCTGTGTTGTTGTTTCCGGTGTTGTGTTCGGGATTATCCGTGCTGTGGCTCCCAGGTGTTGTGTAAGGGCTCATCCATAACATGGTTCCCAGGTGTTGTGTTAAGGATCATCCGTGCTGTGGCTCCCATGTGTTTTGTTTGGGATCATGTGTGCTGTGGCTCCCAGCTTTTGTGTTTGGGATCACCCATGCTGTGGTCTGCACTGCTCTCTAAAGTTTCAGTGAGTGCTGATGTGCGGGAGGAGAAGGCAGAGACCGTTTTGCTGTTGGCATAACCCCTTCATGTTGTATTTGAGGAGACCGAGGCGATGTATTGGATGTATGGAGGTTTGTGATTTATGCTGGATATTTAATTGTTCCAATTCCTTTTTAGGTCTCGCCTGGAATTAGCATCCGAAGGATGCGTCCAGGCTGGAGACTTATAGCTGCCGGTCTCGGGGGAATGAGGGACAAGAGGGTGCCACGCGCTTCTCTTGTGCTGGATTTGACTGCATGCGCACATACACAGCCACACGCATACACAGGCACACACACCCCCCCGTCGCCGCCGCACCTACACACACACTAGCGCACCTACACGCACACACAGAGACCCCCCCACACACACACCAGCGCACCTACACACACGCACGCACACATACAAAGACCCCCCTCCCCCGGCCGCCGCCGCCATCGCACACATACACACACACATACTAGCGCACCCCCCTCCCCCCTAGAATTAAGCCCCACTTACCGCCATTCGGGACTTCTGTAGCCGGGGCTCTCCCTCAGGCATGGGAGCCCCGCTCTCAGGCACTCCGTGGGCGCGTGCGCGGGACTTCCGAAGACGGAAGTCCCGCCCAAAGGAACTGGCTCGTCCGGCTCGTACAGGCGTCTCCAGCGACCGAGCTTTCTTTTCCAGTAGGTTTACCCTTTTAAATGCGCTATCACAAGCATATGTTTTTTACACTGCTCATCTTTTCACAGTGCTTTGTTTTTCGTAGGTTTTTAAAGATGCGCACACACGCGAGCATATGCTTTTTATACTGTTTACGTGTCGCTGGGCACTGTGGAACATTTCACAGCGCTTTGTTTATCAGTATGTTTTTTAAGAAGCACACACACAGTTGTATGTTTTTTGTACTATTTTGGTGCTCTTGGATACTGCGGAGCTTTTCGCCGTCCCGCGATGTTATTACACTGACTGGACACTGCTAGCTTTTTACGGCATTTTGTCCTACGGTAGGTTTTCCTTTGTAATGGGCACACACCATTGCAATGCGGAAAAGTAAGGGGCAAACGGAGATCAGCTCGCACAGGATCATATACATGCAAGTCCGCTCTCTTCATCAGCCTGCCAGTGTCCAATCAGGGGGTGTACCCGGGGGCAGGTCGGAATTGCGGGCACCACAGTGCTCTCTGCTGCGGGTTCAAGTATGGTATGGGGCAAAAACTTGATACAAATGAGGCATAGGTATCACTGGCGCAACAGCTGCAGTAGCACTGGGACCCAGGAGTACGAGGGCGTTTCATGCCCCTACCATGCATTGATTCAAGGATGTGGCCTAACGACTACAGCAGTCGACTTCGAATCTGAGTAACAGGCTTCAAGCCTCGGGAGGGATGCTCAACATCCTGTGATTCTGGGCAAATAACAAAATGAGTGTGTCCGTCTGTAACACAGTTGGTAAAGCGCTCTGATACCTTCGGGTCGGTTCGCGCTATATAAAACTCGCCAAAATGTTGCTGTCTAGTGAGTTGGGGACCATTGCTCTTAACTTAAGCTATAGTTTGTGGCAGCCTTGTTACGCGACTAGAAATCTGGGCGGACAAACGGGGTACTGGAGTGGTGGTCACGTGAGAGTAGGTAGGAGTGTGGGCAGAGGGCTTTGCACAATCTGAAGGGCCAGGGACAACCAACATGTAGGCATGGAGGGCAGTGAGGGACATCGGGTAGTGTGGAAAGTTGAGGCCCAGCAACTGACAAACAGATAAGGCTTATGCGGGCACAATCAAGTGAGGTAAAAAGAGGTGAGGTGTAGGGGCTGACACGGTCGTCTCTGTCTCCTAACCTTGGAATTCCGTGGAAATGGCGCGACTTGCCTGCCCAAAGAAGGGGGGGGTAGTGTTTCTAAAGAGAGGCCAATGATTAAATGGTCTGGATACACTCATATTTGCCCCTCGTGCTCATAACTTGTTCTTTAAAAACATGTGATCCCATTAACGCGTGACAAGAGGGCAGGGCGCCCGGGGGGGGTTACAAGGAGGGCGCGAGAGGGGGGCTTTGGTACAAGTGAGCAAACACAGCGGATTAATGCCCCCTCTCGACCCTGCGGGGGCCCCTTAAACATTGCCAGGGTAACCCCGCGCCGCAGAAGTGAGGACCACCCCCGCCATCGGCCAGTAGAGCCCGCCCAGGTGGAGGGGCAGAGACAGAGGATGAAAACGAAGTACAGGGGTGCGGGGACCCCGGAAGTTCAGTATTCTCATGGTGCCACGAGACAGGGGTTGACAGACATGGATAGGCAGACAGATGGACGGACAGACAGACATACAGCTAGGCAGACATATAGCTAGAGAGACAGACACAGAGAAATAGACATATAAAGGGAGAGGCAGACAGATGGCTAGACATGCCTATAGTCAAAGAGACAAAGACATAAATAAACAGATCGGCAGACACCTATGTAGATGGACAAGTCGACAGACATACGGACATACTAGCAGCGCTGGGAAGAAAGTCTTTCATACCCAGAGGCCGCGGCCGCGCCTTCAGAGGTCGTGAATACATCCCACCCACTGCGCGTCACTACTGGGCCGCAGCTTTTTTTGGGGGGGGGGGGGTACAGGGGTGGTCTGGTGGTGAGAAGGAAGGGGTGTCTGTGCTCCTCTTCCTCTGCAAGGACTGGTGTACAGTGATGGCCATCGCCAGGGGGTTTCGTTCATTCTGTTACATGGGTTGTGTATAGCGCCTCGTCTGCGCCTCTTGGCGCACTGCGTGGTCTCAGACAGGCCGGTGATCCTGTTGTCCGGTGGACGGCGGGCCCGTGGGGTGGTCCGGACTCGTTGCCCTCTGCCACAGCCCTGTGCACCGCCCCTCCCTTTACTCAGGACCCCGGAGCGATGGATGTCTCCCTATCATGCACGCGAATCCCAGCGCCTCCAGCCCTTGCTCTTGACGCGGTGTGCTCTTGTTTTCTAAATCTGTCACCACCAGTTATGCTGCGACATTAGGTCATTCATAATCTTGCTCCATCAAAAACTGTAGGGGTTGATTGGGGTGACTCTCTCCAGAAAAAAATCATCAAGTGAGCACTTAACTGCGTGACTGGGAATCAGAGCCTTTGTTTCACCTTTGGATTCCTAGGCAGCATTAGCATGGCCTACCTATTGAAAAGAGTTCACCTCTTCACCACAATTTACAGAGAAGACCTTTCACACTGAAATATGAGGGACAGGCAGCATTTGCAATGCAATAGGTCTCGCATTTACTCAAGTTTAAGCTATTGCCATTGTAAAGTACAATGTCTTTTATTTATGTTTTAAAAACAAAAACAAAATAAAAGGCATAGCCATTTACAATGCCAATAGCTCAAACATGCGTAACTGCGAGACCTATTGCATTGCAAATGCTTGTTAGTGCTGGTTCTAGGTTCTCTCTGAGGTCTCGTTTTGTTGGCTTTGTTTTGTTCAGTGGCTGGTTTTGAGCTGGGGTTTGGTAAGTGCTGGTTGTTGGTTCGTTCAGGGTCTAGTTTTGTTTGTTTTTGTTTTTAATCGGGCCTGGTTTTGTGCGGAATGTTTGTTTGTGTTTGTTCTTGGCTAGTGCTGGTTGTTGGTTTGTCCATGGTCCAGTTGTGTTTAATTTGTTTTGTTCAGGTCCTGGTTTTGTGCTGTGTGTTGGTTTGTGTTTATTCTTGATTTGTGCTGGTTCTTGGTTCGTCCAGGGTCTAGTTTTGTTTCATTTGTTGTGTTCAGGGTCTTGTTAAGTGCAGATTGTTAGTTTGTCTTCATTCATGGTAAGTGCTGGTTTTGGTTGGTTCAGGGTGTAGTTTTGTACAGGGTCTGGTTTCGTGCAGAGTGTTGGTTTGTTTTTACTCTTGGTTGGTGCTGGTTGTTGGTAAATTCAGGGTCTAGTTGTGTTTGTTTTGTTTTGTTCAGAATTTGTTTTTGTGCTAGGTGTTGGCTTGTGTTTGTTCATAGTTAGTGCTGGTTCTTGGTTTGTTCAGGGTATTGTTTTGAATGAGGTGTTGGTTTGTATTTATTCTTGATTAGTGCTGTCTGTTGGTTTGTTCGGGTCTAATTTTCTTAGTTTTGTTATGTTCAGGGCCTGGTTTCGTGCCCATTGTTGATTTGTGTTTATGTTTGGTTAGTGCTAGTTATTGGTTTGTTCGTGGTCTAGTTTTGTGTGTTTTTCTTGTATCTCACCAGATGTAGCCGAATTGTATTTTAAGTATTTCTTTATTAACTTTAATTTGCAGGATGGCAATCTTGTACATCAGTCCATAAGCCTGGCGATCCCAATAAGCCAGCCCCACCAGGAGCAGTCTGCCTGCTGCTCAGCCCATCTTCCAACTGTCACCACTCACCCACACAGGCACACAAGCATTACAAGCATCACAGTCATACCGGCATGCCACTCTCATCACACTGGCTGAGCAGCAGGGAGATACGTAAACTGGAATACATATGATTAAATAAGCAGGATATATCAGTTTTGTTAAAGGTTTAGTTTTGTGCAGGATGTTGGTTTGTGTTTATTTTTGTTTGATTAGTGCTGGTTGTTGATTCATTGGGGGCTTAGTTGTGTTTCTTTTATTCAGGGGCTGGTTTAGTGCTGGTGTTGGTTTCGGTTTGTTTTTGGTTTGCTCAGGGCCTGTTTTAGTGGTGTCTGTTGGTTTATTTTCATTCTTGATTAGTGCTGGTTGTTGGTTTATTGGGAGTTTAGCTTTTTGTTTTGTTATGTCCAGGGCCTGGTTTGATGCTGCTTGTTTGTTCTTGGTTTGTTCAAAGTCTGGTTTCGTGCAGGGTTTTGGCTTGTTTATATTCTTAATTATTGGTTTGTTGGGGGTTTAGTTGTGTTTGTTATGTTTTGTTCAAGGCCTGGTTTCATGGTGGGTGTTGATTTGTGTTTATTCTTGGTTAGTGCTCTTTCTTGGTTTATTCAGGGCTTGGTTTTGTACTGGGTGTTGGTTTGTGTTTGTTCTTGGTTGGTGCTAGTTGTTTCAGGGTTTAGTTCTTCTTGTTTTATTTTGTTCATGGCCTGGTTTCGTGCGGGTGTAGGTTCGTTGGGTGTCTAGTTGTGTGTTTTGTTCAGGGCCTGGTTTCGTGCGGGTGTTGGTTAGTTGGGTATCTAGTTTTGTGTTTTGTTCAGGGCCTTGTTTTGTGATACGTGTTGGTTTGTGTTTGTTCTTGGTTTACTTTTTCAGGGCCTGGTTTCCTGCGGGTGTTGCTTTATTTTATTTTTGGTTAGTGCTGGTAATTAGTTTGTTCGGGGTTTAGTTGTGTTTGTAATGTTTTGTCCAAGGCTTGGTTTCATGCTGAGTGTTGGTTTGTGTCTATTCTTGGTTAGTGCTAGTTGTTTGAGGGTTTAGTTGTTCTTGTTTTATTTTGTTCAAGGCCTGGTTTCTTGTAGGTGTTGGTTCGTTGGGTGTCTAGTTGTGTGTTTTGTTTAGGACCTGGTTTTGTGATACATGTTGGTTTGTGTTTGTTCTTGTTTTTTTCAGGGTCTGGTGTCCTGCGGGTGTTGCTTTATTTTATTCTTGGTTAAGGTTGGTTATTGGTTCATTGGTGGCTTGGTTGTGTTTGTTTTGTTTACTTCAAGGCCTGGTTTCCTGCGGGTGTTGCTTTGTTTTATTCTTGGTTAGAGCTGGTCATTGGTTCGTTGGTGGTTTGGTTGTGTTTGTTTTGTTTTCTTCAGGGCCTGGTTTCCTGTGGGTGTTGCTTTGTTTTATTCTTGGTTAGAGCTGGTCATCGGTTTGTTGTTGGTTGTATTTGTTTTGTTTTCTTCAGGGCCTGGTTTGGTGCTGCTTTGTTTTATGCTTGGTTAGAGCTGGTCATCGGTTCGTTGTTGGTTATGTTTGTTTTGTTTTCTTCAGGGCCTGGTTTGGTGCGGGTGTTGCTTTGTTTTATTCTTCGTTAGTGCTGGTCATCGGTTCGTTGATGGTTTGGTTGTGTTTGTTTTGTTTTCTTCAGGGCCTGGTTTGGTGCGGGTGTTGCTCTGTTTTATTCTTGGTTAGGGCTGGTCATCGGTTCGTTGTTGGTTTGGTTGTGTTTGTTTTCTTTTCTTTAAGGCCTGGTTTCCTGCGGGTGTTGCTTTGTTTTATTCTTGGTTAGAGCTGGTCATTGGTTCGTTGGTGGTTTGGTTGTGTTTGTTTTGTTTTCTTCAGGGCCTGGTTTGGTGCGGGTGTTGCTTTGTTTTATTCTTCGTTAGTGCTGGTCATCGGTTTGTTGGTGGTTTGGTTGTGTTTGTTTTCTTTTCTTTAAGGCCTGGTTTCCTGCGGGTGTTGCTTTGTTTTATTCTTGGTTAGGGCTGGTCATTGTTTCTTTGGTGGTTTGGGTGTGTGTTTGTTTTCTTCAGGGCCTGGTTTCCTGCGGGTGTTGCTTTGTTTTATTCTTGGTTAGGGCTGCTCATTGGTTCGTTGGTGGTTTGGTTGTGTTTGTTTTGTTTTCTTCAGGGCCTGGTGTCCTGCGGGTGTTGCTTTGTTTTATTCTTGGTTAGGGCTTCTCATTGGTTCGTTGGTGGTTTGGTTGTGTGTGTTTTGTTTTCTTCATGGCCTGGTTTGGTGCGGGTGTTGCTTTGTTTTATTCTTCGTTAGTGCTGGTCATTGGTTTGTTGGTGGTTTGGTCGTGTTTGTTTTGTTTTCTTCAGGGCCTGGTTTCCTGCGGGTGTTGCTTTGTTTTATTCTTGGTTAGGGCTTCTCCTTGGTTCGTTGGTGGTTTGGTTGTGTGTGTTTTGTTTTCTTCATGGCCTGGTTTGGTGCGGGTGTTGCTTTGTTTTATTCTTCGTTAGTGCTGGTCATTGGTTTGTTGGTGGTTTGGTTGCGTTTGTTTTGTTTTCTTCAGGGCCTGGTTTCCTGCGGGTGTTGCTTTGTTTTATTCTTGGTTAGGGCTTCTCATTGGTTCGTTGGTGGTTTGGTTGCGTTGTGTGTGTTTTGTTTTCTTCCAGGCCTGGTTCTCTTCGCTCGGTCGGTTTGTGTTTGTTGCTGCTCGGGGCTCGCAGTGCTGGAGATGGATAGATGGAGTCCAGCTCTCCGGAGGGCTCTGACCTCCCCGCTGCCCCGTGAGGGCCCGCCCTCCCGTCCGCACCCTCCGAGCTGGAATGAGTGTGGGAAGCAGCTGGTCGGCGGCCAGATGCGGCGTGTGTTGTTGTGCTCAGCAGTGCGGCTGGAATCCGTGAAATGTTGGCTGAGAGCCTCGGTGCATCGGCCTGTGATGGGGCCACCGAACCTGCCGGTGTCGGACCTGTGTCAGGGGTGCGAGGGACCTTCATACGTCATACCAGTATTGGACATGTGACTGGGGGGGGGGGGGGGGGCGGGGGGCGAGGGGCCGTTCATACGTCATACCAGTATTGGACATGTGACTGGGGGGGGGGGGCCGAGGGGCCGTTCATACGTCATACCAGTATTGGAAATGTGACTGGGGGGGGGGGGGGGGCGAGGGGCCGTTCATACGTCATACCAGTATTGGAAATGTGACTGGGGGGGGGGGGGGGGCGTTCACCCCAGTATCAGACAGGGACAGGGTAGACAGCAGGGGGCTTGTCCAGGAATGCCCACGTGACGCATCCACTCCCTGCAAGGACCGTATTTCACTGACGGACCATGAAGAAGGCACACAGATCTGTCAGTGACAGAACTGGCGAGAGACGTGTGATCTTGTAGCACCCTGACTAACTGCTCTGTATTTGCCTCACCACGAGGCCCCGGCATCGCTCAAATGTGCTGCAGGTCATGCTAAGAAAGCCTTGTATGCAGCTGACCAGCGCGAGGGAGGGGGGTGTCACGGACATGACACTTAAATCCTGGGTAAAAGTTGCAAATTACAAAAACAAACCAGGATTAGGAAAGCGAGATGTTACGTGGTGGGTGCCAGCCTTTTGTCTTTATCTGTGCTTATTTACCGTATTATTTTTGACTAAACTCCCATTAATATTACAAAAAAAGTCAAAAGCACAAGTATTTCTGGGTCCCTAAAAGTGCGCCTTGTTACTGCGGTCTCTGCACATAAGGTGAATTCTTTGGCCATATTTATGACCCGGTTTGCGTCGCTCTTGCGCGACGCACCATGGTGCAAGAGCGACGCAAGCCTTAAGTCAGAGTTTTGAAGCCGCATTGAGCCGCTCCAAAAATCTGAAATCACGCAACGCAGCGCAGATCGCTGTGCTGAGTTACTCTGCCCTGGAAAGGCGTTCCACACCGCGTGGGTGCTCCCATGTTTTGGTGCAGGAAAGTGCCCCTTCCTGCATAGAAACAATGCTGCATGCAACGCAGGCTCCCGTACACTATGGTGCAAGAGGGCCTGCGTTGGCGCACGGCTGCCCGTTGTGCACCAGCGCAGGGGGAAAAGTCAGGAATGTGCCGCATGCCGTCAATACAGCGCATTCCTGCCCTCTCCCAGTGACTCAGTGCAGAGCATCTAGGGGACTTGGTGCGCTGCGCCACTATCTCATAAATATGCCCCTTTCAGTGTGGTTGTGATCCTTGTGAAAGGGCAGAACAGATTGCTGTCACTCACAGGGAACATAGCCAATGGGTGAAGAGGATGGACTCACTGCCCCATGCGGTACGGGGTGGAAGACAAATATGACTGGCACAACCACCGGCCAATGGGTGAAGAGGATGGACTCACTGCCCCATGCGGTACTGGGTGGAAGACAAATATGGCTGGCACAACCACCGGCCAATGGGTGAAGAGGATGGACTCACTGCCCCATGCGGTACTGGGTGGAAGACAAATATGACTGGCACAACCACCGGCCAATGGGTGAAGAGGATGGACTCACTGCCCCATGCGGTACTGGGTGGAAGACAAATATGACTGGCACAACCACCGCCCAATGGGTGAAGAGGATGGACTCACTGCCCCATGCGGTACTGGGTGGAAGACAAATATGACTGGCACAACCACCGGCCAATGGGTGAAGAGGATGGACTCACTGCCCCATGCGGTACTGGGTGGAAGACAAATATGACTGGCACAACCACCGGCCAATGGGTGAAGAGGATGCACTCTCTGCCCCATGCGGTACTGGGTGGAAGACAAATATGACTGGCACAACCACCGGCCAATGGGTGAAGAGGATGGACTCACTGCCCCATGCGGTACTGGGTGGAAGACAAATATGACTGGCACAACCACCGGCCAATGGGTGAAGAGGATGGACTCACTGCCCCATGCGGTACTGGGTGGAAGACAAATATGACTGGCACAACCACCGGCCAATGGGTGAAGAGGATGGACTCACTGCCCCATGCAGTACTGGGTGGAAGACGAATATGACTGGCACAACCACCGGCCAATGGGTGAAGAGGAAGCACTCTCTGCCCCATGCGGTACTGGGTGAAAGACGATTATGACTGGCACAACCACTGGCCAATGGGTGAAGAGGATGGACTCACTGCCCCATGCGGTACTGGGTGGAAGACAAATATGACTGGCACAACTACCGGCCAATGGGTGAAGAGGATGGACTCACTGCCCCATGCGGTACTGGGTGGAAGACAAATATGACTGGCACAACCACCGCCCAATGGGTGAAGAGGATGGACTCACTGCCCCATGCGGTACTGGGTGGAAGACGAATATGACTGGCACAACCACCGGCCAATGGGTGAAGAGGAAGCACTCTCTGCCCCATGCGGTACTGGGTGGAAGACAAATATGACTGGCACAACCACCGGCCAATGGGTGAAGAGGATGGACTCACTGCCCCATGCGGTACTGGGTGGAAGACAAATATGACTGGCACAACCACCGGCCAATGGGTGAAGAGGATGGACTCACTGCCCCATGCGGTACTGGGTGGAAGACAAATATGACTGGCACAACCACCGGCCAATGGGTGAAGAGGATGGACTCACTGCCCCATGCGGTACTGGGTGGAAGACAAATATGACTGGCACAACCACCGCCCAATGGGTGAAGAGGATGGACTCACTGCCCCATGCGGTACTGGGTGGAAGACAAATATGACTGGCACAACCACCGGCCAATGGGTGAAGAGGATGGACTCACTGCCCCATGCGGTACTGGGTGGAAGACAAACATGACTGGCACAACCACCGCCCAATGGGTGAAGAGGATGGACTCACTGCCCCATGCGGTACTGGGTGGAAGACAAATATGACTGGCACAACCACCGGCCAATGGGTGAAGAGGATGGACTCACTGCCCCATGCGGTACTGGGTGGAAGACAAATATGACTGGCACAATCACCGGCCAATGGGTGAAGAGGATGGTTGTACGGCATTACAACGCGGGCTTTTACCCCGCATGCCATTACAACGCAGTTTTTACAACGCAAGTCGTTACAACGACTTTCGTTGGGGGGCGCTGGATAGTGGAATAGTTTAATTTTCTATTCCAACTCCAGCCCACGTTGAGAGTAGGGAAGGTGTTGGATAGAAAATTAAACTATTCCCTATCCTACAGCGCCCTCCAGCGCAAGTCGTTGTAACGACTTGCGTTGTAATAGCAGCGTTGTAATAGCAGTGCGGGGTCATGCCCGCGTTGTTATGGATGTTTCCCGAAGAGGATGCACTCTCTGCCCCATGCGGTACTGGGTGGAAGACAAATATGACTGGCACAACCACCGGCCAATGGGTGAAGAGGATGGACTCACTGCCCCATGCGGTACTGGGTGGAAGACAAATATGACTGGCACAACCACCGGCCAATGGGTGAAGAGGATGGACTCACTGCCCCATGCGGTACTGGGTGGAAGACAAATATGACTGGCACAACCATCGGCCAATGGGTGAAGAGGATGGACTCACTGCCCCATGCGGTACTGGGTGGAAGACAAATATGACTGGCACAACCACCGCCCAATGGGTGAAGAGGATGGACTCACTGCCCCATGCGGTACTGGGTGGAAGACAAATATGACTGGCACAACCACCGGCCAATGGGTGAAGAGGATGGACTCACTGCCCCATGCGGTACTGGGTGGAAGACAAATATGACTGGCACAACCACCGGCCAATGGGTGAAGAGGATGGACTCACTGCCCCATGCGGTACTGGGTGGAAGACAAATATGACTGGCACAACCACCGCCCAATGGGTGAAGAGGATGGACTCACTGCCCCATGCGGTACTGGGTGGAAGACAAATATGACTGGCACAACCACCGGCCAATGGGTGAAGAGGATGGACTCACTGCCCCATGCGGTACTGGGTGGAAGACAAATATGACTGGCACAACCACCGGCCAATGGGTGAAGAGGATGCACTCTCTGCCCCATGCGGTACTGGGTGGAAGACAAATATGACTGGCACAACCACCGGCCAATGGGTGAAGAGGATGGACTCACTGCCCCATGCGGTACTGGGTGGAAGACAAATATGACTGGCACAACCACCGGCCAATGGGTGAAGAGGATGGACTCACTGCCCCATGCGGTACTGGGTGGAAGACAAATATGACTGGCACAACCACCGGCCAATGGGTGAAGAGGATGGACTCACTGCCCCATGCGGTACTGGGTGGAAGACAAATATGACTGGCACAACCACCGGCCAATGGGTGAAGAGGATGCACTCTCTGCCCCATGCGGTACTGGGTGAAAGACGATTATGACTGGCACAACCACTGGCCAATGGGTGAAGAGGACTCCCGAAAGCCCGCATAAAAAGTATATTATAGATATGATTGTTGTAAAATCAAATGGTCTTGGCTAATGCCACGCCCAAAAAACAGAGCTCGGAGAAAGTGTGCTGGGTGTAGAAAGTACTGGTACCAACACAAGGCGGGCCGAGGAGTATTTATAGAACAGCGGGCACAAACCGATATCAGATCCAACCTCAAACATGCCCACGCCTGGACACTGCCATGACACTTCTTGTCAGGGGTTTAACACAGGCCCCCGTGGTGCAGGGGCGACCCCAGTCTTTAGGGAGAGGGGGGGCGGTATTCAGACCAAGGCCAGTGGATAGCTGTGAAATATGGAAGACTCAGAGCCCCTCATCATATTTTCAGGGGGGCACATCACTTAGTGTCATATCTTATGATTCCTAGTCCTGGCTGCTCGGCCTGCATGAGTGTGATGTCAGAGGATGTTGTGTGTGTGTGCATGCTGTGAATCAGTGACCAGCTGGATTGAGTGGGGCTTAGCAGCGGGGTGCTGCTCCCGGTGGGGCACCCTGTGCCATCTTACTTTAACTAATACATCTACTTAACGACATCTCTGGCTCCTGGTCTACCTATGATGACAGTACTTCTTCAGAAACTAAACTTAGCATTACTCCGCTGCTTGTCCTGACTCAGGGATAGAAAATACTTTCTGTAACATATTATGAAGGGTGGGTGAGGATTATAATCCTGAAAAAACTCTCTTCTTAACATGTTAGAGACACTACCTTCTTTCACTGAGTGACCGCAAGTGTCTTGACAGACTACAGACCTGCTTTTTTGTGGTTAGAAAGTATTGGTACCACCACCTAGCTGGTTGGTGGAGTGAAACAGTAAAGACATTCACTAGTAATTATCAAAGGCCCCCTGAATTCTAAGTAGTTCAATTCCTAGGACAGGGAATATACATATATGAAAAAATCTTTCCTAGGCAATTACAGAGATTCAAACAAATCCTTGATAAAATTAAAAAACACAGTAGTAATTACTACTGTGTTTTTTAATTTTATGAAGGATTTTAATGAGATTTTTATGTTATGTTTGTGTTAGATGAGATATTTTATATGTATTGATTGAGAGGAATTATTGTTATGTTCTCTTGTCATTTTTTAATATTTACATTAAATGCATTTGTTATATTGATTAAATGATTTTTTTCCATACATATAGTTTGTTTTTGTTGAGTCCTCCATGCTGTACTGTTTGAATCTCTGTAATTGCCTAGGAAAGATTTTTTCATATATACAGTAAAGGCATGCAACACCTCAGCAAACTTCACAGGTTTTTTTGGGGAGTTTTATATAGCGCCAACCAAACCAGAGAAATCGGGTCTCAGAGCGCTTTACATAGCACCAGTTTCATTACAGATGGACACATTCATTTTTCTTAGGCACGGGGAGATTAAGTGATTTGCCCAGAATCACAGGATGTGGAGCGTCGTAGCCGAGACTCGAACCTGGTTCCCCAGCTTCGATGTCGACCGCACTAGCCGTAAGGCTACATCCTCTCCCCACATTCAGCAACATCAAAAGACATTAAACATGTATATGTAGATGAAAAACACAACTAAAATGGTTGATTGATTAAGAGTTTCTAAAGTGCGCGCTTGCCCTAAGGCGTCTAGGCGCTAGCGTAGTTCTACGTCCAGTCACAAAGCCATTAATAACCGTTCACTGGGGTTGTGGTAAAGTCACTGCACTTAGTACAGTTTCCAGTAATGAAGTGCTGACTCCCAGGGCCAACCGCCCAAGATGCTCTACTAATTACAAACAAGAATGGGAAGCACACCTACAAACGTATTAGGCAAAAGAGTCCAGTAAAGGCCCAAATCAAAGTCTGAAACTGCAAATAAGAAGGAAAGGAGTCAAAGTAACAATGGATTTGAATCACTAGATATAGACATCACAGACGCCATATTAAAAGCATGGACAAAGACATAGCCAACACGTTTCGTCCCGTGACATTGGGACTTCTTCAGGGCTGTTTAAAACATATTAGACAAAACTTCATAAAAACAAACTACAAACACAGAACAACTATAAATTATAAACATTGTGTACACAATGAAATTACAAAAGACAAAAGCACAAATCCTAAAAACATCATGGAACAAACACCAAGACAGGTACATCACATGTTATCCTATGTATCTACTTCTGAGAATTTCACAGACTAAGACACTGCAGTGCAAATGGTCAACTTCAATAGTGTTCTACTCATATGGCTGGGTACCAACTCAAAAATGGAATCATCTAACGTCAAATATATCAAAAGCTGTGATGTCAACTCACAAAATGTTGTATTTCTCAAAGAGAATAGATACACATGAGAATTCAATCTTTTTAAGCTCTGTCATTTGTAGTAGGTCTGAAAACAAAACTAGTTGTATAGCTTGTGATTAGGATACACAGACAGATAGACAGGTTGATTGTGCATGGCAAAGGTTTCTTACCTCAGTCGAAAAGGCGTGCAGTCACACAGCTGGTTAGTAAGAGCAGCATCTATCACAAAAAAAAAAACAGAAGAGGAAGATGTAAAACTGTACATAAAAAACAACACCTCTGAGATGCACATGTGATCTCAGTTACCCAAACTAGTGCAAGCAGGCATGGAGGGCGAGCTGGTGAAACAGTAATTCAACAAAAGTGACTTCCAGAGAAATAAACATCAGCTACAGGTTAAAAAGAAAAGTCACAAATTAAGAGATGACATTTTAGTTACCCACCGCCCAGCTCAGGCTAGTGGGCAGTCGAGACGCATTCAATACGGGACCAGTGCGCACGTAAATCGATAGATGGCTTACCATACAACACACATATGCGGTCTGTAAGAGTATTGGCCTATGGTTCACAAGCAGGCCCGGACTGGCCGTTGTGTGCACCGGGCAATCCCCCGGTCGGCCACAAGGGTGGGGGCCGGTTTTGGGCCCTGGGGGCCGTTTTTGCAGCATAGCTGCAAAATCGGCCCTGTAACAAAATCGGCCGAAAAGCGGCCCTGGCAAAGCGCTCGGCCCCCCGAGGGGGGGACGGCCGAGCACTTTGCCAGGGCCGGTTTTGTTTCCCAGTCCGGCCCTGTTCACAAGGGTTTGCATGTAGTGTTTACACTTCCTGGCACATGACTCTCTGACTCCCACACTCCCCGTCCTCCCGTGCACACATCCAGCCGCTCTTGTAGTGTTCCGTGATGTTATTACCGGGAAACTACCTTTTCAACGCAGTCCTCACATCGCACTACGTTTACAATGCAGTAATTACATTGCAACATCCTTTACAACGCATGTCACTACAACGCAACCATTACATTGCATATGACTACAACACATGACACTACAACGCATATCACTACAACACAGGCATTACATCACATGTCATGACAAAGCATACCATTACAACGCATAGAACCCCTACACTATCCCACACTTACCCTACTGTTGCACCCCCCGGGAGTTAGAATAGCAATTTTTACCCCTACACAATACCAACACTTTCCATACTGTTGCACCACCTGGAGTTAGAATAGTAATTTTTACCCCTACGCTATCCAATACTTACCTTAAATGCAATGTAATGGTATGCATTGTATTGGTATGCGTTGTAAAGGTATAATGCGATGTACTGGAATGCGTTGTAAATGTAGTTTTGAAAAATGTGTTGTAATGGCATGCAATGTACATGTATGCGTTGTAACGTCATACTTTCGTTATTATATAATTGACAAGCATATCAATAATTACTCACCTCTAGATTTCTGGTGGACCTGCACCCCGAAATTCCTTACTCCAACCTTTGAAATGTATTCCGACCCCCTTCCCATCCCTTTGCATTTCCTTTTCTTGCGGAACCTGTACGTGGCCCCCTGCCAGGTAAACGGAGGGCCTCCCTGCTCCGGAGGGAGCTCTGAGTACTGTGCTGAGGGGCCCCCTACAGCTCGGGCCGCCCGCACCGCGGGGGTGCGGGGGCCTGTGTTAGGCCCCTGGTGAATCCGTACTCCTGGGGCGCCAGGGGCCTTCAAGTCCCGACCTCGAGGTGTGGCGCCGCGGCCAGGGCGACTGACGCTGGAATCTGGGGACCACGGTTCGATCCCCGGCTCCGGCGGCAGGTTAGCCCAGCACCATGTGACTCTGGGCAATAGCTCGCTTAATCTTCCCGACGGCCCCCAGCGCCTAGAGACCCTTACGGGTGATTGTGCGCTTTACAAATGTGGACTTTTACTTTACCTCGACTCTACTTCTTGTGCTGCTGGGCACATTTATTAGGGCCTGATTTTGAGTTTTACGGAGGTGTAACTTTGTCACAAACATGACAGATATCGAGCCCCCCTTTATTACAAGTGGATTAGGGTTCAATGCACTTGTAATACTAGGGCATAAAAGTTACTGCTCGAGCCTCCAACTTTCAAAAGGGAGAGGTGGATGGCTCCATCCTTCCCAGGCCACGCCCCTCGACTCTGGCACTCGCTCCCTCCAGGCCTGCGGATCACCGCCTCTATCCGGACTTTCAAAACAGATCTTAAAACTCTTCTCTTCCAAAGACACTTCCAGGAATAATTCTACCCTTTTTAATGACCCTCAGGGCTGTCTTGGCATTCACTTGAGCTCAACATTGTAAACATGTATTTTATACCTCAATTAACCTAATTTTGCCTACCTCTTATTTTATCTTTAGCTTTTTAATCATTCTGAATGTATTTGTAACTTGTTAGTGGGTAAATCTCCTTAATTAATGTATTTGGTTCTATTGTAAAGCGCTCTGACACCTTGGGGTAAAGTCTGCGCTATATGAAACTGCATCAAATAAATAAATAAAATAAATAATAAGGCAGGAGGGGTACCCGTCAACTTTGTGAAGGAGTCCCCCCCCCCCCTAAAAAATCAGGCTCTTAATCTCCACGTCCCTAATTTTAATTTGGTTGTTCACCCAAACCGCTCTAAAGTCCATGGGCCAGGTTTGCGCTGTATAAAAATTGCAGAATTCAAACTCCTCGTTTCTCCTGTGCTGTCCCTACCAACATATGATTTCATGATTCTCTTCACGGAATATTAAAATATGATATTGTTTCCATACATAACAAACGAGCCATCCTCAATCATCTGACCAAAGGGGTCCAAGTCTCTCTACAGGGCCTCTTCCTTGACACAGTGGTGCCTGACCCCAAGATGGCGCCCCCAGGCCTCCCCACATTCCTGGACTGCTCCGGATTAGCCCTCGGCTGCGCGTGGAGGAGGGGAGCAGGGGCTGCCGGCCAAGTTGTCCAGAGTGTGTATCACGCCCCCTCCTCCCCAGTGGGCCCCACCCGGAAGTTCACTTGACTTCCTGCCAGATTTCCAAAGGACATGTTTCCTGAAGTCCTTCCCTTGTGAGAGATGAGCCTTCTTGGCCGCTCCTAAAACGTGCGTGTGTTGGAGGAGCGTGTGCTATGAGCGGGAGTGACGCACTCCTCAGGAAGAGAGGCCTTCCTCTGCCCCCCCCCCCACACACACACTGCCCTTCACCCTGCTTCACATCACCAGGCGCTCACAGAAGGTTGGGACCAGGCGAGGGCTGGACATAATGACACCTTTTGTTGTCTCTGGCCTCTCTCTCCATCAGCGCCTTGAACTATGCTCCAGTTTGCATCAGCGCTTTACAAAAACATTTAACCCATAAATACACAAATATGGTCTAACATAATGGACACAATCATTTTTCAGGGTTTCATTTGTGAAAAAGTAAGTGCCAGGGCTCTTGGCAGGAGGCCACAGCTTGTTCCGCACATTGCCCCGGCCGTGCTGCCGATGATAGTAGCAACACAACAGCAAACCATCAACAACACAACAACTAACCATCAACAACACAACAGCTAACCATCAACAACACAACAGCTAACCATCAACAACACAACAACTAACCATCAACTACACAACACAACAGCAAACCATCAACACCAAAACAGCAAACCACCAACAACACAACAGCTAACCATCAACAACACAACAGCAAACCATCAACAACACAACAACTAACCATCAACAGCACAACAGCAAACGATCAATAACGCAACAGCTAACCATCAACAACACAACAGCAAACCATCAACAACACAAATAACCATCAACAACACAACAACTAACCATCAACACAACAGCTAACCATCAACACAACAACTAACCATCAACAACACAACAGCTAACCATCAACAACACAACAGCTAACCATCAACAACACAACAACTAACCATCAACAACACAACAACTAACCATCAACAACACAACAGCCAACCATCAACAACACAACAGCAAACCATCAACAACACAACAGCTAACCATCAACAACACAACAGCAAACCATCAACAACACAACTAACCATCAACAACACAACAGCTAACCATCAACAACACAACAACTAACCATCAACAACCCTACAGCAAACCATTAACAACACAACAGCAAACCATCAACAACACAACAGCAAACCATCAAAACACAACAGCGAACCATCAACAACACAACAGCTAACAATCAACAACACAACAGCTAAACATCAACAACACAACAACTAACCATCAACAAACACAACAGAAAACCATCAACAAACACAACAGAAAACCATCAACAACACAACTAACCATCAACAACGCAACAGCTAACCACCAACAACTCAACAGCTAACCATCAACAACACAACAGCAAACCATCAACAACGTAACAGCAAACCATCAACAACACAACTAACCATCAACAACGCAACAGCTAACCATCAACAACGCAACAGCTAACCATCAACAACGCAACAGCTAACCATCAACAACGCAACAGCTAACCATCAACAACGCAACAGCTAACCGACAACAACGCAACAGCTAACCAACAACAACGCAACACCTAACCATCAAAAACGCAACAGCTAACCATCAAAAACGCAACAGCTAACCATCAACACCACAACAGCTAACCATCATCAACACAACAGCTAAACCATCATCAACACAACAGCTAACCATCAACAACACAACAGCTAACCATCAACAACGCAACAGCTAACCATCAACAACACAACAACTAACCATCAACAACACTACAGCAAACCATTAACAACACAACAGCAAACCATCAACAACACAACAGCAAACCATCAAAACACAACAGCGAACCATCAACAACACAACAGCTAACAATCAACAACACAACAGATAAACATCAACAACACAACAACTAACCATCAACAAACACAACAGAAAACCATCAACAACACAACTAACCATCAACAACGCAACAGCTAACCACCAACAACTCAACAGCTAACCATCAACAACACAACAGCAAACCATCAACAACGCAACAGCAAACCATCAACAACACAACTAACCATCAACAACGCAACAGCTAACCATCAACAACGCAACAGCTAACCATCAACAACGCAACAGCTAACCATCAACAACGCAACAGCTAACCATCAACAACGCAACAGCTAACCGACAACAACGCAACAGCTAACCAACAACAACGCAACACCTAACCATCAAAAACGCAACAGCTAACCATCAAAAACGCAACAGCTAACCATCAACACCACAACAGCTAACCATCATCAACACAACAGCTAAACCATCATCAACACAACAGCTAACCATCAACAACACAACAGCTAACCATCAACAACGCAACAGCTAACCATCAACAACAGAACAGCTAACCATCATCAACACAACAGCTAACCATCAACAACACAACTAACCATCAACAACGCAACAGCTAACCATCAACAACGCAACAGCTAACCATCAACAACGCAACAGCTAACCATCAACAACGCAACAGCTAACCATCAACAACGCAACAGCTAACCGACAACAACGCAACAGCTAACCAACAACAACGCAACACCTAACCATCAAAAACGCAACAGCTAACCATCAAAAACGCAACAGCTAACCATCAACACCACAACAGCTAACCATCATCAACACAACAGCTAAACCATCATCAACACAACAGCTAACCATCAACAACACAACAGCTAACCATCAACAACGCAACAGCTAACCATCAACAACACAACAACTAACCATCAACAACACTACAGCAAACCATTAACAACACAACAGCAAACCATCAACAACACAACAGCAAACCATCAAAACACAACAGCGAACCATCAACAACACAACAGCTAACAATCAACAACACAACAGCTAAACATCAACAACACAACAACTAACCATCAACAAACACAACAGAAAACCATCAACAACACAACTAACCATCAACAACGCAACAGCTAACCACCAACAACTCAACAGCTAACCATCAACAACACAACAGCAAACCATCAACAACGCAACAGCAAACCATCAACAACACAACTAACCATCAACAACGCAACAGCTAACCATCAACAACGCAACAGCTAACCATCAACAACGCAACAGCTAACCATCAACAACGCAACAGCTAACCATCAACAACGCAACAGCTAACCGACAACAACGCAACAGCTAACCAACAACAACGCAACACCTAACCATCAAAAACGCAACAGCTAACCATCAAAAACGCAACAGCTAACCATCAAAAACGCAACAGCTAACCATCAACACCACAACAGCTAACCATCATCAACACAACAGCTAAACCATCATCAACACAACAGCTAACCATCAACAACACAACAGCTAACCATCAACAACGCAACAGCTAACCATCAACAACAGAACAGCTAACCATCATCAACACAACAGCTAACCATCAACAACACAGCAGCTAACCATCAATAACACAACAACTAACCATCACACTCCCACAAGTGAGACAATTCAAACTACTCCAGGCCCCCAAAGCTGTAAGAATGGCTTGGGCGGCAGGTAATAGCCATTTTTAATGTATATTGAATTAACAATTAACTGTTGTTGTTGTCATCTCTAAATTAGTCAGATGGCGCCACCTTGTGGCAGACTTTCACAAGCACCGGTGTTGACAATTAACACCTTAACCACGGCGGTTTTTGCGCCGCGGTGCGGGCGTTCTAAAGGGTGGGCGGGGCTATGTCGGCCGTTGGCCGACGGCAGCACTAAGGAGGTAGTGCCCCTGTCAGCCGACGGGAGCACGGAAGGAGTTAAGTGTTGGTGCCGAGCACCAGAAATCACCAGCTCAAATTAAGCATTGTCATTATTTAAATGTAAGTTTCACGCTGGACTGACTGTCAAACATTGGCAGGTAGGGACCTCATCACAACGGAGTTCCATCCCCACCAACATAGTGGTCCAGCTGCCCAGTTTAACTCAGGCGGACCATCAGTTTGGCCACAGCAGAGACTGTTTATTCCATCTCTGCCTTGGCAAACCTCTCAGACGGCCCGACGGAGTAAGGGACATCAGAGAAATGGCTACATATTCGCCGGCCCACTTTAGAGGGGCAGACATGTAGCCATTTTTACTGTCCATCACTGCCAAGCAAACCCTGGTGGCGAGGGACAGAAACATTTAAATAATGCCCTCCCCCCATCCATGGGAAATGACTCACATGGCAAAGGGAGAATTATTATTTATATTTTGAAAGAAAAAATCCGGGTTCTGAAATTTTCTTTTTGAAATTAAAAGTGTTTGGGGCAGGGTTGCGTCATGTTGCACCAGACAGCGGTATAGATTAACCGGAACGGCCATGACGCCGGTTCCTGCCAATGCTTTATAAATGACTGCCAGCTTGTCGTCAGTTATAAATTCAGCGACCAGGACCTCCGCCAGGGCGTTGAAAGTATTTACTCTGTCATCCTGGTGGAACAACGGCCTGACCTCCAAAATATACATCCGGCCTTAAGTGTCTCTTTTCTGATGCGTTTATTTCGCGCACACATTCAAAACACCCTCCTACCTTCGCCTGCGGTTATCCGGGCACGAGCAATGTCAAACGTATCCCTCCCGACCAGAGTCCCTCTGCAGCCTAGCAACGTCCTAGGTGCAGCCAACACTTACGAAGCAAGAACTTGATGGACTGGGCTCAGCAAAGTGCGGGCCAAGAACAAACGGACTGTTCCAAGGGAGGCTCTTCGAAAGGCAGCTTTCTTCCAGATCTCGGATCTCAGAAAAACAAATCGACTTCTCCTCTGTGAAGTTTTTTTTTGCCACGTAAGAGGCACTGAATGAGTGTTAATTGCATTGTCGGCCTGATTGTCACCTAGTTCTTTCAAGAGTGTGTGACACTAGAACCTAGAACTAGAATGAGTGTGTTCTTGTGTAACGTAACTGGTGCTCATGTAAAGCGCTCCAATACCTTCGGGTCGAGTTCGCGCTGTATAAATCTGCAACATCCATGCGCAACGAGCATGGGATTGGCTGCATGCGGGGGTTGACTGCAGGCCAGGTCCTGTGCCAAACCTCCCGCCGCACACTGAAGGCGCTGCGCAGTGTGCGGATGGCGGCCTTAAGGAGGTTGGCCATAGGGCCTGTGCCAAACCTCCCGCCGCACACTGAAGGCGCTGCGCAGTGTGCGGATGGCGGCCTTGAGGGGGTTGGCCATAGGGCCTGCTGCCAAACCCCCGCCATGCACGGCCGAAGCTCGTGTCCTCGGGCAGCTATAACACGTGCCCTCGCCATGCACTGCTAATCGTCCCACATATTACATCACTCATGACATCTTCTATGACATCATTGATATCACTAGAACTTTTGCAGTGAAAATATTAAAGAGAAAACTGCATGACGGAGGCGCGAGCAATAGTTACTTGGGAGATCTATACCTAGAACTAGTGAAGTTCATGGCTTTTAGAGTTTAAAACGTTAACTCATTACTGAATATTTCACCTGGCTGTAACGTTACAATAACGCACACACACATTTATAAAGTACGTTTAAATACCATTAGTTATGTCTTAGTTTCCCCCTGAACCCCGCTGCCCACCTCCCCACATCCCCACCCTGTCCCTCTGCCGGGAGCCTGCTGCAGACCCCCCCCTGTGCTGTCTGCAGAACAGATACATTGCTTCTGCTTCAATTATTTTCGACTTCAGAGGCGCCTGTGAAAGGAGAGTAAACCTTTAAATTTGGCTTCGTAGGATGACCCGACTCTGTCCCAAAATCCGGGGCATCCATTTAATATTAACAAAAGCGTCGGGACACTGGCACAGTCCTCTCAAAACAGGGTCTGTCGAGGGAAATCTGGGATGCCTACTACAAACATAATTTCAGCTGGGGTGAACCTACATGTACTGGCTGCAGACACCAGGGGTGCAACTAGACCTGAACTTCCAACGGGGGCTAAGAATCCCAGCCAGGGCTGGCCCTAGCACTGGTCGCACACAGTGCAACAGCCTTTTTAGCCCCCCCCCCCATTTACTACTCCATGAATTCCCTCACTACCACTCACCAACAATGCTCCTCATCTCTTGATAGCACCTTTCAGACAAACATTTCATTTTTTTATAGCGTTACTCGTAGTTTACTCACACTCCGTTCTGTAATCTGGATGGTACACTTTCTTTATAGCAGGCACATTAGCCCTCTGCGCTGTGTGGGTGGCAGGCGTGCCCATGTGAGTGCACGGCGAGCGATGCGACAGTGTGAGAGTGAGGTGAGAGGAGTGACTGCAGGGTGAGCGAGGTGACCATATGGTGCGGATATAAGTGCAGAGTGGGACGAATGGATACATGGTTAGTGATGGGCTTGTTTGAATGAGATTGCAGATTGAGCAGTGAGGGGGGTCAGGTGAGTGAAGTGTCACATGAGTGCAGGGTGAGCAGTGAGGGGGCAGGTGAGTGAAGTGTCACATGAGTGCAGATTGAGCAGTGAGGGGGGTCAGGTGAGTGAAGTGTCACATGAGTGCAGATTGAGCAGTGCGGGGGGTCAGGTGAGTGAAGTGTCACATGAGTGCAGGGTGAGCAGTGTGCTTTTGTGACTGCAGGATCAGGTACAGAGTGAACAGTGCAAGTGCGTTGTGAGTGCAAAGTGATCACTGTGAGTGCAGGGTGAGCGGGTGGATAATATGAGTGCATGGTGGTAAGTGTGAGTGCATTGTGATAGCTGTGAGTGTAGGGTGAACATGAAAGTGAAGGGCGAGAATGAGGAGTGAGTTGTCTGAATGCAGGGTGCACTCCCTGACACTTGGAGTAACTCAGCATGTTATTGACGGCGGCGCAGGGTTTCAGATATAAGTTAAACTATTGCTATTATGCATTAATCAGGGCTCGAGGGTGGAGGAAATAAATAATGTGCTGATCCTGCAACAAACTTCCAGTCTTATGATTAGGGTTACCAGCTCATTATTTTGATGTCCTAGACGGTACAAAAATAAGCAGTCACTTAAACCCTATTTTCAGCTCCTATCTGTGCATACTTGGAACAGCAAACATAAATAGAAAGCACTTTTAATTGTGTTCTAGGGCGCCCTGAATGATCCATCACTGATAATTTCAGGGAACAAAGGCAGAAATGTCACATTACAAATGAATACATATTTTTTTATTTATAACCCTATTTAGTGTCAAGAGAGGTCTTTGCAGGCTCTTTAAGCAACACACGGCTGGCATTTTTCTTTTGGCAACCCTACTTTAAATTCCTTTTCATGAAATACATTCTCACACTACGGCAGCAAATGTTAAAAAAAAACTATGCATAACCAGTTTACAAAGGTATCTATATATGCAAATGGTCTTTAAAGATCTGAGAAAAACTTGGGCGTGCCAGAGATACGACTACAGACACTGGACAGCCCCCGTGTCAGTCCCCCCCCGTGTCAGCCCCGCCCCTGTGTCAGCCCTGCCCCTGTGTCAGCCCCGCCCTTGTGTAAGCCCCGCCCCTGTGTCAGCCCCGCCCCTGTGTCAGCCCGCCCCTGTGTCAGCCCGGCCCCTGTGTCAGCCCGCCCCTGTGTCAGCCCGGCCCCTGTGTCAGCCCGGCCCCTGTGTTAGCCCCGCCCCTGTGTCAGCCCTGCCTGTGTCAGCCACGTCCATGTGTCAGCCCCGCCCCTGTGTCAGCCCCGCCCCTGTGTCAGCCCCGCCCCTGTGTCATCCCCGCCCCTGTGTCAGTCTCCCTCTGTGTCGGCCCGGCCCCTGTGTCAGTCCCCCCCTGTGTCAGTCCCCCCCCTGTGTCAGCCCCACCCCTTTGTCAGCCCCACCTCCTTGTCAGCCCCGCCCCTGTGACGACCACGCCCCTGGGAGAAGCAGGGGCTGCTCTCATGTCTGTGTTCTGCTCTGAATCTGTATCTGAGTGGGCGCCCGGTCATTTCTTTAAATAAGTGCAGGTACTGAGTACCTGCACTTATTTAATTGAAAAGGGAGAGTACCGGCACTTCTCAGCACTGCTGCAATACATTTAATGGGAGAGTGCCGGCACTTCTCAGCACTGCTGCAGCACATTTAATGGGAGAGTGCCTGCTCCTGGTACTCCCTCCCTTTGCTCCTGTTACTCCCTCCCCTCGTTCTTCTCCTCTCTCCTCCCCACCTGTCCCACTCTCTCCTTTACTTCCTCTCTGCTGCTCTTGTCCCTCTCTCCTCTTTCTTTCGGCCCCCTCTCCTCCCTTCTCTCCACTGTCCCCTTCATGGCCCTCCCTCCACCACTCCTTCCTTTCCTTCCCTCCCAGTCCCGTCAGTTTCCTCTCCTCCATTATCTCATCCTTCCCACCCTCTTTCCTCCTCCTCCTCCACCCTCTTTCCTCCTCCTCCACCCTCTTTCCTCCTCCTCCTCCACCCTCTTTCCTCCTCCTCCTCCTCCACCCTCTTTCCTCCTCCTCCACTCTCTCCTTCTTCCTCTCACCGCCCCTCTCAGCACAAACAATTCCGTTATCCCCTGACCAGTCGTCACTGCCAAAGAAAACATGATGGTTTTGGAACAAAACTGGAATTAACACATAAGAATGTTCAGTATGTCATGGTGGCGTGTGATGGAGCCCGGCTGTCCTTCCTGTTGGGGTTCCTCACCCCTGGCGTTGTTTTCTCTCTCTTCACTCCATCGCTGATACTCCCCAGTCTGACCCTTTGTTGTTTGCGTCCGTTCCCTCTCGGACTCCCTCCCCGTCTGCCTCTTTCTTTCCTGTCTCTCTTTCGCTCGTTCTTTCCCTAACTCTGACTCGCTCCCAGTTTAACACTTTATTTATTTATTAAGTTTTATATAGCGCGAACAAGATCCCGAATGAGGGAAACATCCTTTACAACGAAACTTTTACAACGCAGTGCTTTTACAACGCAGGTTTTACAACGAAAACCATTACAACGCATTGCGCTGGGGGGCGCTCTAGGATAGGGAATAGATTTAATTTACTATCCAACACCTTCCCTAGTGTCCACGGGGACTGGAGTTGGAATAGTAAATTAAACTGTTCACTATCCAGCACCCCAAAGCGCTATGCGTTGTAAAGGTTTGCGTTGAAAAAACTGCGTTGTAACAGCATGCGTTGTAAAAGCATGCGTTGTAACATCATACATCCCCCGCATGATATCAGAGCGCTTTACAAAAAGGATGGAAGGAGGGTAATACACACAGTATCGACATTAATTAGGAATAAAAGCAAGAATAATCACATAATTACCAGACGAATGGGTCACAGGAGAGTGATACAACAAGCAGGTACATAGCGGACTAAACGGGGGCCACTATAAGATAAAGAAGAGCAGCGTCCAATGCTGGTCCAATGGTTGTAGGATCAATGACCTTCAGCAGGTCAACCCAGCCCAATTAAGGAAGAAATGTGTTCATTAAGAATCTTTTGACTTCCAGTTTGAAAGCAATCGTTGAGGAGATTCTGCGTATTTCCGGTGCAAGAGAGTTCCGTATCTTTGGAGCGGCGCCGGAGAAGGCTCGTTAGCAAGTTCTCTTTTTCCTGAAGATTTGTGGTTTCAAGAGGAAAGTGTTAGCGCTTCTTGAGGATAATTCAAGTTTTTGCGCTAGGTACCAGGGAGTTTTGAAGTGCAGGGCTTTGTGTGCCAGAACGGCAATCTTTAACTGGATTCGAGCTTCGTAGGGCAACCATTTAAGAGATTTTAGGACTGGGGATATGGGCACATTTCGTTTGGTACCTGTAAACAGTCTGGTCGCAGCGTTCAGTGATGCCCTTAGCGGAGCCAGGGTGTATTTGGGAAGGCCACAGAGCGTAGCGCTGCCGAAGTCTAATCTCGGTAAGACGAGAGCTTGAACCACCTGCTTGATATTAGTTTGTGGAAAGAATAGTTTAATATTTTTCAGTGTCCTCATCAAGTGATTTGTTCACTTACACACATTGCTGATATGATTCTTCATGTTCAGGTGCTGGTCCAGGGTGATTCTGAGAGATTTGGCTGAGTCAATAATGAGGGGGGTGCAGTTGAAAGCCGTGAGGTGATTCAACCGAACTCTACTGGACTCATTCTCAGTCTTTTTAATTTTTTCTGTCCCTTCACTCTCTGACTTCCTCTTGGTGTAAAACTTTGTTTTCTGTCTCTTCACCCACTTTCTGACTCGTCTTAGTCTAACACTTTGTTTTCTGTCTCTTCTCTCTCTTTCTTTCTTTCCCTGCTGGTCTAACTCTTCTTTTCTGTCTCCTCACTCTCTGTAACTCTCTCCCAGTCTAACACTTTGTTTCTGTTTCGTCCCTCTCTCTCTTTCTGGCTCCCACTCAGTCTAACTGTTTGATTTCTCTCTCTCTCTCTCTTTCTTTCTTTCCTTGCTGGTCTGCCTCTTCTTTTCTGTCTCCTCACTCTCTGTGACTCCCTCTCAGTCTAACACTTTGTTTTCTGTTTCTTCTCTCTCTCTTTCTTACTCCCTCTCAATCCAACACTTTGTTTTCTGTCTCTTCTCTCTCTCTTTCCGAATCCCTCTCAATCCAACACTTTGTTTTCTGTCTCTTCTCTCTCTCTTTCCGTCTCCCTCTCAGTCTAACACTTTGTTTTCTGTTTCTTCTCTCTCTTTCTTACTCCCTCTCAAGCCAACAATTTGTTTTCTGTCTCTTCTCTCTCTCTTTCCAACTCCCTCTCAGTCTAACACTTTGTTTTCTGTTTCTTCACTCTCTCTCTTTCCGACTCCCTCCGTCTAACACTTTGTTTTCTGTTTCTTCTCTCTCTTTCTTACTCCCTCTCAATCCAACACATTGTTTTCTGTTTCTTCTCTCTCTCTTTCTTACTCCCTCTCAATCCAACAATTTGTTTTCTGTCTCTTCTCTCTCTCTTTCTGACTCCCTCTCAATCCAACACTTTGTTTTCTGTCTCTTCTCTCTCTCTTTCCGACTCCCTCTCAGTCTAACACTTTGTTTTCTGTTTCTTCTCTCTCTCTTTCTTACTCCCTCTCAATCCAACACTTTGTTTTCTGTTTCTTCTCTCTCTTTCTTACTCCCTCTCAATCCAACACTTTGTTTTCTGTTTCTTCTCTCTCTCTTTCTTACTCCCTCTCAATCCAACACTTTGTTTTCTGTTTCTTCTCTCTCTCTTTCTTACTACTTCTATTGATAGAAGTATTTCCCCTCCTGAGGCGGAAGCCGGGAGGTTTCTTAGCCGATCTCTGGGCATCTTTTTTAATTCGTAACAGCACGTTTTTAAACTTTGAGCTCTCGGCTTGATCTAAGAAGCCTGGAGACTTCCTGCTGCTCCCTTGTGTCCCGTGTTCCTTCTCCCCACTCCCTCCGCCCGCGGACCGCTCTCGGCTGAGTTTTGACGCAGAGGGTCGGTCTCCCGGGTTTGGCGGCCATATTGGGTGTGGGCCGGGCGGGTGACGTGCTCTAGTAGCGCTTATAAGGAAAGGACCATGACTCCGCGCAGCGGACGCGTACAGCGGACGCGCCGGACCTGCGCCAGAGTCATGCCAGAGTCCTGCCCGTCTGCGCTCGTCCGCGCACGACCGGGCCCAGGGACCAGTACCCCTGGTGGGCGGTTGACATATTCTTCGAGCGAGCTACATCTATTAGATCTAGGTGGGCAGACTCTAAATTTAACCACGTTGACCACATTAAAGGAGACTAACATCTTACGATCCCCTAGCTGTAGGTCCAACATCCACCCGCCCTCTCTGAAGCTCGCTAGCCTGAATACAAGGTCGCTTCAAAAACATCACCTTGAAATTTTTACCCTCCTTCAGGATGAGGTCATAGGGATGTATGACGTTACAACGCATACTTTTACAACGCATACCATTACAACGAATTTTTTACAACGCAAAAACTTTTACAACGCATACCATTACAACGCATGTTTTTACAACGCAAGTACCTTTACAACGCATACCATTACAACGTAAGTATTGGTAAGTATATATTATTTTTTTTATTTTAAATTAATTGAAATTAATATAATTTAATTTAATTTAATTTAATTATTTATTTTTTTTACCCTGTACCCATGTACCCCAAAAACCCCAAAATGACCCTGAACCCTAAAAATACCCCTGTACCCCAAAAACCCAAAACTGTCCCTGAACCCTAAAAATACCCCTGTACCCCAAAAACCCAAAACTGACCCTGAACCCTAAAAATACCCCTGTACCCCAAACCCTAAAAATACCCCTGTACCCCAAAAACTGAAAACTGACCCTGAACCCTAAAAATACCCCTTTACCCAAAAACTGAAAACTGACCCTGAACCCTAAAAATACACCTTTACCCAAAAACTGAAAACTGACCCTGGACCCTAAAAATACCCCTTTACCCAAAAACTGAAAACTGACCCTGAACCCTAAAAATACCCCTTTACCCAAAAACTGAAAACTGACCCTGTACCCTAAAAATACCCCTTTACCCAAAAACTAAAAACTGACCCTGAACCCTAAAAATACCCCTTAAAAAAACCCAAACATATAAAATTTTAAATATCATTATATACTTACCAATACTTACGTTGTAATGGTATGCGTTGTAAAGGTACTTGCGTTGTAAAAACATGCATTGTAATGGTATGCGTTGTAAAAGTTTTTGCGTTGTAAAAGTTTCGTTGTAATGGTAGTGCGTTGTAAAAGTTGCGTTGTAAAGGTTGTTTCCCAGGTCATAGACGTACTAACCCTTTCTGAAACGTGGCTAGGTGACAATTCCTCCCCCGATATTATAGCTGCCCTCCCAAATGGATACGACATTGTTTGGCACAATCGTGCGGATAATGCTCGGGGGGGGGAGTTGCAATTATGTTTAAAAAACATCTAACAGTGGTCAAATTATTAGCTGAAACAGCAGATTCGGCGGATATACTTGGAGTGAAGATCACCTTGAACAATACTTGCCTTATTGTTCTTACTGTCTATCGTCCACCACAATGTACCTCAGTGTTTAATGAACTATTCGCCCCCATTATCTCAGATATTTGTACTAGATATAAAAAAGTCCTGGTGACAGGAGATTTTAATGTCCACTGGGATAGTGCATGTAAAGACTCGACAACCCGTCAGTTGGAGACCTCCATGACCTCGCTAGGCTTAGTACAGCTCGTGGAAGCTCCAACGCATATTAAGGGTCACACCCTCGACCTAATCTGGACCTCTGATCCAGAGGTGGTCCTTACGAACATTGTACCCTGCATTTGGTCTGACCATTATCTACTGCAGTGTGATATTCCTATTGATAGCGATCCGATCAAACCACCTTTAAAAACAAAAAAAGTACATCAATGGAAAAAGGTCGATTCCAAAGCCTTGAGTGACGTCCTTCCTATATATATATACAAGCATTGGCCCCCCATGGTGATTCAGATCAGGATTATAATGCTATAGTGGCGAATCTTAGACAGGCTATCGACCAGATAGCACCGGAAAGAGTGCAGAAAATAAAGGGTGCTGAAAAAGGGGCACCGTGGTTTACCCTGCTCTTGAGGGATCATAAAAGAAAGCTTCGTGATCTCGAGAGATGCTGGATGAAAACAAAAGACTGTACAGACTGAGAACAGTACAAAATATCTTTGAATTCATATAAAAAGCTTATTGTGTCAGCCAAAGGGGAATACTATGAATCCCGTATAAATAAGGCAGATAATGTACAGAAAGAGACTTTTAAAATCCTAAAAGAATTGAGTAAGAGAGTTGAAAAGGCAGAAATAATGATAGACTGTAACACCTTCCAACGTTACTTTCTCGAGAAAGTGGCAACTATCTTGTCTGATATCAAGAAGGACACCTCCAGTGGTCCTCTTGCACCACAGGTTTCTCAAGGCCCCCCGAAATCCGTCATCTCTAGATTGCCAGGTATGGACTCTACAACCCTCGGGCAGCTTATAAGTGGAACCAAGTCAGGTTCCCCGGCAGACCCATGTCCCCCTGAAGTTTTCTGTCTGGCGCTTCCTGTTGTAGAGGACAATATCATCTCCCTCTTAAACAAACTCTTTAGACACTGGCCTTTTACCAGCTAGTTTTAAAGAGGCACGTGTCAAGCCCCTGATAAAAAAGCCGGGGGCGGACCCGGCTATCCTGAAAAACTATAGGCCAATATCCCAGCTGCCTTTTCTGTCCAAGATCTTGGAGCAACATGTGATAAAGTCCCTGTCTTCGTTCCTGGAGTCACACCATCTACTCCAGGAGCGTCAAGCGGGGTTTCGCGCACATCACAGCACCGAGTTAGTAATGCTCTCGGTGCTGGATGAGCTCAGAGGCATGGCTGACAGTAAGAAACCAAGTGCCCTGATACTTTTAAATCTATCAGCGGCATTTGATACTGTCAGCCATGCCCTGCTCCTGGACAGACTGGCCGCTTTTGGGATAAAGGATCTAGCATACCAATGGCTAAAATCCTTTCTGTCCGGGAGGACCCAGAGGATTCAACTAGGGGATTGTATATCCGAGGTGGGTGTCCTTGAGTGCGGAGTCCCGCAGGGCTCTGCATTGTCACCACTCTTATTCAATCTTTATTTACAACCATTGATAGACTCCTTGGCAAGCATGGGCTGCAGAATTTTTAACTATGCCGATGATACTCAGTTATTACTGAGTATTGACAACACGGCATTTGCACAGACCCAGGCCCAGAATATACTTAGATATACGGTTAGCTGGATGACGGCAAATCTGCTGAAAATAAATCCCGAAAAAACTGAGGTTCTAGTGGTTTCAACTGCTGCCTCGCCCTGGAGTGATTTGTTCTGGCCCCAAGAGCTTGGCCCCACCCCGAAACCATGCCCCAATGTAAAAAGCCTTGGTATTAAGATCGACCATGAGCTGACAATGGCCAGCCAGATATCTTCTGTTGTTGGGACCTGTACTAACCTAATTAGGCAGCTACGTAAGCTAGTTCCCCTACTCTCCCTAAATATGCTCCGGACTATTGTCTCGGCGACAATAATTTCAAGGATTGACTATGGGAACGCGCACTACCTAGGTCTGCCAAAAATCCTGATCAACCGCCTGCAGGTAACTTTGAACGATGCAGCGCGGCTGATCTTCAGATTACCTAGACAGACCCATGCCTCCCCACTACTGCGCAGGCTACATTGGCTCCCCATAAAGCAAAGGGCGGAATTTAAAAGTTTATGCATCGCCCATAAGGCAATCTATGGGCAGGCGCCTGCCTATATAAAAGAACGACTTGAGGTCCATAATCCCAAACGAGCGCTGAGGTCTTCCAACTCCCAATTGTTGTCTTGTCCGCGTTTCAAAATGGCAACCAAGGGAGGGAGATCTTTTTCGGTCCAAGTCCCACAGTTGCGGAACAAACTACCGGAGTCCCTTCGTAAACAAGTAAATCTTCTTCACTTTAGGAAGTCATTGAAAACACTTTTGTTTAGGGAAGCTTTTTGTTCCATTTGAGTTGTTGTTATATCTGTACCTTCTGTCTACCCACTCAGCTGTTGTTACTGCTTCTGTCATGAGCGCCTAGAGACCTGACGGTGATTTGGCGCTATACAAACCTCAGATAACAATAACAACAATAACAATAACTCCCTCTCAATCCAACACTTTGTTTTCTGTCTCTTCTCTCTCTCTTTCTGACTCCCTCTCAGTCTAACACTTTGTTTTCTGTGTCTTCTCTCTCTCTTTCTTACTCCCTCTCAATCCAACACTTTGCTTTCTGTTTCTGCCTCCTTCTCGGTCTAACTCTTTATTCTCTGTTTCTTGTCTGTCTCTGTCTCCGTCTCATATCCTCGCTCTCTTTTCCTTTGTGTTTATCTTGTTCTGCCTGTCGTTGCCTCTTGAACTCTCACACTTTCTTCTTCGATCCCCGTCTCTGTTCTTTTCTATGTATCTTTTCTATGTATCTCTGACTCTGTCTGTTTCTGTAGCCGTCTCTGTCTCTCCCTCTCTCTGACTCTGTCTGTTTCTGTAGCCGTCTCTGTCTCTCCCTCTCTCTGACTCTGTCTGTTTCTGTCTCTGTCTCTGTCTCTCCCTCGCTCTTTCTGAATGTGTCCTGTGTCTTGCTGCGTCGTAGTCTCTGGTTCTCTATCTGCCTCTCTCTCTCAATTCTCTCTGTCTTTCTACTTAATTCCCTTTCTCCTCCTGTCTGTTTCGTCCTCTCTGTCCCTGTCTTTTTTTATCTCTGTCCCTCTAACAGTCTCATGCGGTCTCTGTATCTGCTTCTCTCGTTCTGTCTGTGATGTCCCGGCCTTGCTTGCTTTCTCTCTCCCTCTTCCTCTCCCTGTCTGTCTCTCTCCCTCTCTCCTTCTCTCTCTCTCTCTCTCTCTCTCCCTCTCCCTCTCTCTCTCTCTCTCCCTCTCTCTCTCTCTCTCTCTCTCTCTTTCTCTCTCTCTCTTTCTCTCTCTCTCTCTCTCTCTCTCCCTCTCTCTCTCTCTCTCTCTCTCTCTCTCTCTCTCTCGAGTTTCCTGTCTGTCTCTCCTAGACCCCCCCTCCCCTCTTTACCGTAACTCGCTCTCTTTACATTAAGGCAGCGCCAGCCCAGGTTATTACTCAATTTCCATAATGTATTCATCACATCACCCATTCGTCATTCTCTTTTTCTGGAAGTGGCCTGGGGGGAGGTGGGGATGCTGCCTTTATTGCTGTAGATTTTATATATTTATAGCCATTAAGTGAATTACTGTCAGGCAAAGACACCAGAAAGTGACCAGCCTGAGTCATGTTCATATAGAGGTGGACCTGGCCTTCGGCCTCCAGCTATTCAGGCTGTCAGAGCGAGACCCCCTTCCTCATAACCCGGATGTGAACCCCAACATGGCTCCCATGTCAGCTGGGTCGGTAGTTTCTTTGTAACTCCCCTTCAGAGAGAGGCAGAACCCACCCTGGAGCCGGAGGTCACCCCACAAATGTTCTCTCCATTTGTAAGAAGCTTTTTTTTTAATTTCCAAGTATTTTATTAAGAACGGATGTATGCCGCTACAACTACAACGCGTGGTTTTACCAGGCGTACCGTTACAAGGCAGGTTTTTCAACGCAAGTCGTTACAACGACTTGCGTTGGGGGGCGTTGGATAGTGAATAGTTTAATTTACTATTCCAACTCCAGTCCCCGTGGATAGTAGGAAAGGTGTTGGATAGTAAATTAAACTATTCCCTACCCTAGAGCGCCCTCCAGCGCAAGTCGTTGTAACGACTTTCGTTCTTAAACCTGCGTTGTAATGGTACCGCGTTGTTAGAGTTTCGTTGAAAACGATGTTCCCCATTAAGAACATTTTTAAAACCTACAATTGTCGTCGCGTCGCCATCGCGGGGTAACATCACAAACTGGCTGTATTTGCCAATGGCACAGGTAAGTGGTCTACATGTTCGGCTGTTCCCCTTTCCACTGTCTTACAAAAGGAATGGCAGTGAGTGGGAGGGAAATCTAAAAGAAGAGAAGAGAAACAAGAAGAGAAGAAAGAGAGTAGTGCACAAGGAGAAGTTGACACTTTGGCCTGCGGGAGAGTGTTTTGCGGGCACTCGCCCTTCATCTGTTCTTACCACGGGGGTTGGTAGGGGTCCAAGTAATCATCCTGTCACGATCGCGCTTGGTGAAGGAACTACAATTCCCAGCAAGACTTGAGTCGGGACTACAACTCCCATGCTCCTTCGCGAATCTCGCGAGACTACGGGCATAAAGAGGAAGCATTTCCCGAGCTCGGCGTACGCCGAGCACGGGAAATGCTTCCTCTTTATGCTTCCTGGATCGTAGTCTCGCGAGATTCGCAAAGGAGCATGGGAGTTGTAGTCCCGACTCGCGTCTTGCTGGGAATTGTAGTTCCTTCACCAAGCGCGATCGTGACACATCCAGGGATGCCCACATTCCCCTGGTTGCTGGTTTCCAGGGTGAGTTCCGCAGGGCGGTACTGTCTGCGCCTCTTAGGTAAGTTACGCAGTTGCGCCACCCCTTGAATGTCGCCTTATCTGTCTCCTTCCATTTGGAGACCACCATTTTTACTGCCGAGGTCAGTAGAGGTCTAGTGGGTCCCTGTCCAGTTGTGAGTCTAGGTCAGTGGTTATAAACGCTGGGGCAAGGGTGGGGAATTCTGGTTTTAGAGTGCATCCCAGCATTTTTTCTATAAAACTGAATATTTTTTCCCAGAAACTTCTAACTTTAGGGCAGTAGAAGATGAGGTAAGCTAGGTTGTCCTTCTCATTCCAGAGTCTCTGAAATGCCCCCCATGGAAAGCGGGACCCCTGTGGCTTCTGGCCCACAGCCATAGGATGTAGGCGCCTGAACGCCACTCGCGCAGAGGCTGGCGCCTACAGCCAAACACTGGTCCGAAGGCTAGTAAGGTGGCATGTAGCGCTTTACAAAGCGCCGTGAGTGAGTACACACCAGGGGTGGAGGAGGCCACTGGTGAAATGCCATGAGAGGGTTGTCCGGTGAGGAAAGCGCTCTGGTGGCGGGGGACCCACAAGCGCCTTGAAGCCGCTCTCGGGTGGCGGGTGGCCCTAGAGAGATTAGAAGCCACTCTCAGGTGGTGGGGGCCCTAGAGAGCTTTGAAGCCGCTCTCAGGTGGCGGGTGGCCCTCGAGAGCCTTTAAGCCGCTCTCAGGTGGTGGGTGGCCCTCGAGAGCTTTGAAGCCACTCTCAGGTGGTGGGTGGTCCTAGAGAGCTTTGAAGCCACTCTTTGGTGGCGGGTGCCCTAGAGAGCCTTGAAGCCGCTCTCAGGTGGTGGGTGACCCTAGAGAGCTTTGAAGCCACTCACAGGTGGCGGGTGGCCCTCGAGAGCTTTGAAGCCGCTCTCAGGTGGCGGGTGGCCCTCGAGAGCTTTGAAGCCGCTCTCAGGTGGCGGGTGGCCCTCGAGAGCTTTGAAGCCACTCTTTGGTGGCGGGTGGCCCTAGAGAGCCTTGAAGCCGCTCTCAGGTGGTGGGTGACCCAAGATAGCTTTGAAGCCGCTCTCGGGCGGCGGGTGGCCCTAGAGAGCTTTGAAGCCGCTCTCAGGTGGTGGGTGGCCCACGAGAGCTTTGAAGCCACTCTCAGGTGGCGGGTGGCCCTAGAGAGCCTTGAAGCCGCTCTCGGGCGGCGGGTGGCACTAGAGAGCTTTGAAGCCACTCTCAGGTGGCGGGTGGCCCTAGAGAGCCTTGAAGCCGCTCTCGGGCGGCGGGTGGCACTAGAGAGCTTTGAAGCCACTCTCAGGTGGCGGGTGGCCCTAGAGAGCCTTGAAGCCGCTCTCGGGCGGCGGGTGGCACTAGAGAGCTTTGAAGCCACTCTCAGGTGGCGGGTGGTCCTCTGGAGTCTTGAGCCACTCTCAGGTGGCGGGTGGTCCTCTGGAGTCTTGAGCCACTCTCAGGTGGCCCTCAGGAGCCTTGAAGTCGCTCTCAGGTGGTGTGGGGCCCTTGAAGTCGCTCTCAGGTGGTGTGGGGCCCTTGAAGTCGCTCTTAGGTGGTGTGGGGCCCTTGAAGTCGCTCTTAGGTGGTGTGGGGCCCTTGAAGTCGTTCTTAGGTGGTGTGGGGCCCTTGAAGTCGCTCTCAGGTGGTGTGGGGCCCTTGAAGCCTGGGTTCTCTGCACCGAGACAGCCTCACCTCCGCTCTGTCTCTCTCTGGATAGGGGGCTGCCACATTGTCCAGAGCTCCTGAGCCTTGATACTGGGTGGGGGGCAGGAAGGGGCCCCCCAAGGCTTGGATACCCTTCTCCATGCAAGTTTGTGCTTGGGGCAGATTTGAGCCCATCGGTGCTTCTTGATCGCGCTCTGTCTGCCCGGTTCACCTCACAGGGTGGGGTCCGGGTAGATTTACAGGGGTAAGCGGTGGCTTGTGATACATATTTCAGAGTTTCACTATCCTGGCACTGCCCTGGACTCGTTCCCAGGCGCTTTGTGTCTTCAGTCAGTCGTGCTCCCTGGCAGTGCCCACGTGGGTGGCTCGAGCCGGGGTGGGCCCGTGCCCTCGGGGGGAGGTGGCCCGAGCTGCCAGCAAAGCTTCTGCTATCAGGGCCTTGAGCTGAGGGGACAGGGGGGCCCTGCCTTCCGGTGCCCTGTGTGACGTCACTTCCGGTGGGCAGACAGCCTGCAGGAGGGCAGCGGCTTCTGCTGGGTGGCACGGGGCACCGCTCAGACTCCAGCAGGGAGGGGCATGGAAGGGAGAAGAGTGGGCCTGTGACCTTAATGACAACCTAAGTGTCGTCATCGTGAGGGGTAAACCAGGGGTCCCTTGACCTAAGCACTTACTGTCACGGGTGAAACTACGGGAAATTGCTTCATATTTCACCATATTAATTCACCACTAATCCTTTGTAGGCTTCCTGAATAACATGCGTCAACAAGCGCTATATAAATACAAACCTTTGTCCTCCTCCATCCTTCTGCTATCATTTAAAATCCAAATAACTGACCAACCTATCCACCCACCACGTAAAATGTACTTGCATGTTTCACTAAACAAATTAAACACTAATCCTCTATGGGTCCCGGAGTAGCGTGCTACTCGCCGAAAAAGCGCTTTGAAGCCTCGTCAGGGGTAGTAACCGCTATATAAACGCAGCTACAATACAATACATCTAAGCGGGGGCTCTCAGTGCACTCCTGGCATGTAAAGTGCTCTGACGTCGACTTTATTAGATCAGCGCTTTAAAAAAGATCGACTCCCCCCTGAGGCGTGGACTGATTTGTCGTTCTGCCTCCTTTAAAATCAGAGACATTAGCGCCAAGAGGCTCCCTATGCCTGACGGGGCGCTTTACAGAATCCATAAATAATGCAGACATAGAATAAATAAATAAGCAGGCGGCTGATGTAAAGTGCAGAGGGTCGGCACTTCCTTCCTGGTCTGCGGCCCCCAGAGCCCCCGCCCTTTCCTGAGCCCGTTACCCAGGACATCCTGCCCCCCCCCCTCAAAGGACTGTCAGTCTGTCCGCACCACCCCGCCCTGCCCCCACCCTCCCTGGCAGGACATTCCAGCAGCTTCCAACTGGGAAACCTTCTTGGGAACGGGCTGTAGGAAGACCCCGAGGGAGGGGGGCTCCTGAAGGGAGGGGGGCTCCATGGTGTTTCTATCCCAGAATGCACCGGTGCACCCTCTGCATAACAATCCGGCCTCTTGTATGTCCCAGATAAGGGCCGGAATGTGGCAGGCTTCTGGGGGGCACGGGGTGGACAGACACAAGGCTTCAGCGGCGCGGGGCATTGTGGGAGAGGGTTGGAGGGGGTCCTGGGGGCATGCGTGACGGGCTTTGGCACTATATATATATATATATATATATATCAGGAGAGGGTGGCATAGCACAGATCAGCACTGGGGCAGTGTGCCACACGAGTATGCAGGGGCATCTTACAAATGCGCAGGGACTGCCCGGCACTTCTTCTATTTGTAAGGGAGATTACGGCACTTCTCAGCAATGCTGCAATACATTTAACGCAAGAGTACCGGCACTTCTCAGCACTGCAGCAGTACATTTAATGGGAGAGTACCGACACTTCTCAGCACTGCTGCAATACATTTAACGCGAGAGTACCGGCACTTCTCAGCACTGCAGCAGTACATTTAATGGGAGAGTACCGGCACTTCTCAGCAATGCTGCAATACATTTAACGGGAGAGTACGGGCACTTCTCAGCACTGCAACAGTACATTTAATGGGAGAGTACCTGCACTTCTCAGCACTGCAGCAGTACATTTAATGGGAGAGTACTGGCACTTCTCAGCACTGCAGCAGTACATTTAATGGGAGAGGGCCTGCACTTCTCAGCACTGCTGCAATACATTTAAAGGGAGAGTAACGGCACTTCTCAGCACTGCTGCAATACATTTAACGGGAGAGTACGGGCACTTCTCAGCACTGCAGCAGTACATTTAATGGGAGAGTACTGGCACTTCTCAGCAATGCAGCAGTACATTTAATGGGAGAGGGCCTGCACTTCTCAGCACTGCTGCAATACATTTAAAGGGAGAGTACCAGCACTTCTCAGCACTGCTGCAATACATTTAACGGGAGAGTACCAGCACTTCTCAGCACTGCTGCAAAACATTTAATGGGAGAGTACCGGCACTTCTCAGCACGTCTGCAATACATTTAAAGGGAGAGTGCCTGCACTTCTCAGCACTGCAGCAATACATTTAACGGGAGAGTACCGGCACTTCTCAGCACTGCTGCAATACATTTAACGGGAGAGTACCAGCACTTCTCAGCACTGCTGCTGTACATTTAATGGGAGAGGGCCTGCACTTCTCAGCACTGCTGCAAAACATTTAATGGGAGAGTACCGGCACTTCTCAGCACTGCAGCAATACATTTAACGGGAGAGTACCGGCACTTCTCAGCACTGCAGCAATACATTTAAAGGGAGAGTACCGGCACTTCTCAGCACGTCTGCAATACATTGAAAGGGAGAGTACCGGCACTTCTCAGCACTGCTGCAATACATTTAACGGGAGAGTGCCTGCACTTCTCAGCACGTCTGCAATACATTTAAAGGGAGAGTGCCTGCACTTCTCAGCACTGCTGTACATTTAATGGGAGAGGGCCTGCACTTCTCAGCACTGCTGCAATACATTTAAAGGGAGAGTACTGGAACTTCTCAGCAATGCTGCAATACATTTAATGGGAGAGTACCTGCACTTTTCAGCACTGCAGCAGTATATTAAATAGGAGATTACCGGCACTCAGCAATGCTGCAATACATTTAATGGAAGAGTACTGGCACTTCTCAGCAATGCTGCAATACTTTTAATGGGAGAGTACCGGCACTTCTCAGCTATGCTGCAATACTTTTAATGGGAGAGTACCAGCACTTCTCAGCACTGCAGCAGTACGTTTAACGGGAGAGTACCAGCACTTCTCAGAAATGCTGCAATACGTTTAATGGAAGAGTACTGGCACTTCTCAGCACTGCTGCAATACATTCAGAGGGAGAGTACCTGCACTTCTCAGCACTGCAGCAGTACATTTAACGGGAGAGTACCGGCACTTCTCAGCACTGCCGCAGTACATTTAATGGGAGAGTACCTGCACTTCTCAGCACTGCAGCAGTACATTTAACGGGAGCACTGCAGCAATACATTTAACGGGAGAGTACCGGCACTTCTCAGCACAGCTGCAATACATTAAATAGGAGATTACCAGCACTCAGCAATGCTGCAATACATTTAATGGAAGAATACTGGCACTTCTCAGCAATGCTGCAATACTTTTAATGGGAGAGTACCGGCACTTCTCAGCAATGCTGCAATACTTTTAATGGGAGAGCACTGGCACTTCTCAGCAATGCTGCAATACTTTTAATGGAAGAGTACTGGCATTTCTCAGCACTGCAGCAGTACATTTAATGGGAGAGTACCGGCACTTCTCAACACTGCTGCAATACATTCAAAGGGAGAGTACGGCACTTCTCAGCACTGCAGCAGTACATTTAATGGGAGAATACTGGCATTTCTCAGCACTGCTGCAATACATTTAAAGGGAGAGTACCAGCACTTCTCAGAAATGCTGCAATACATTTATTGGGAGAGTACCGGCACTTCTCAGCACTGCTGCAATACATTTATTGGGAGAGTACCGGCACTTCTCAGCATTGCTGCAATACATTTAATGGGAGAGTACCTGCACTTCTCAGCAATTCTGCAATACATTTAACAGGAGAGTAGCTGCACTTTTCAGCACTGCTGCAATACATTTAACGGGAGAGTACCGGCACTTCTCAGCACTGCAGCAGTACATTTAATGGGAGAGTACTGGCATTTCTCAGCACTGCTGCATTACATTTAAAGGGAGAGTACCGGCACTTCTCAGCACTTCTGCACTACATTTAACAGGAGAGTACCGGCACTTCTCAGCACTGCTGCAATACATTTAAAGGGAGAGTACCGGCACTTCTCACCAATGCTGCAATGCATTTAATAGGAGAGTACCAGCACTTCTCAGCACTGCTGCAATACATTTAAAGGGAGAGCACCGGCACTTCTCAGCAATGCTGCAATACATTTAATAGGAGAGTACCGGCACTTCTCAGCAATGCTGCAATACATTTAATAGGAGAGTACCAGCACTTCTCAGCACTGCTGCAATACATTTAAAGGGAGAGTACGGGCACTTCTCAGCACTGCAGCAGTACATTTAATGGGAGAGTACCTGCACTTCTCAGCACTGCAGCAGTACATTTAATGGAAGAGAACCTGCACTTCTCAGCAATTCTGCAATACATTTAATGGGAGAGTACCTGCACTTCTCAGCAATTCTGCAATACATTTAACAGGAGAGTAGCTGCACTTTTCAGCACTGCTGCAATACATTTAACGGGAGAGTACCGGCACTTCTCAGCACTGCAGCAGTACATTTAATGGGAGAGTACTGGCATTTCTCAGCACTGCTGCATTACATTTAAAGGGAGAGTACCGGCACTTCTCAGCACTTCTGCACTACATTTAACAGGAGAGTACCGGCACTTCTCAGCACTGCTGCAATACATTTAAAGGGAGAGTACCGGCACTTCTCACCAATGCTGCAATGCATTTAATAGGAGAGTACCAGCACTTCTCAGCACTGCTGCAATACATTTAAAGGGAGAGCACCGGCACTTCTCAGCAATGCTGCAATACATTTAATAGGAGAGTACCGGCACTTCTCAGCAATGCTGCAATACATTTAATAGGAGAGTACCAGCACTTCTCAGCACTGCTGCAATACATTTAAAGGGAGAGTACCAGCACTTCTCAGCAATGCTGCAATACATTTAATTGGAGCATACCAGCACTTCTCAGCACTGCAGCAGTACATTTAAAGGGAGAGTACAGGCACTTCTCAGCAGTGCTGCAATACATTTAAAGGGAGCAAACTGGCATGTCTCAGCACTGCTGCAATATATTACATGGGTGATTACCGGCACTTCTCAGACGCAAAGCGACACTCTAAAGAGTGAGTACCTGCACTTCTATATTTCCATTCAAAGCACGGCTTAGGCGCAGAGGTGCTGCCCGTCAACGTCACCTGGCTGAGGCCAAACTGTTATACCTTCCATGCCAGGGGTGTAGTCTCCCAAACTGAGTCCCCACCGACACCGACCCCCCCTCCCCCACGTCACAGTATGATCACTGAGACCCTTGGACTCTGGAGGTCTCCCTCTCAGCACAGCTGTCTCTGCGATTCCTGTTGTTGTTACCAATGCTTTTAAACATACACAGAAGGCATTGGCTCCACCCACAGGGCTTCAGGAAGTGCTTCCATTGGAATGCTTAAGGGACTATCTTATTTTACTGCTGAGAAGCACCCTCAGATCTCTGAAAGCCGAGTCGTACATACTTTAATCTTCTGTATCTGCTCTACCCCAAAGCACTATGAATGTGTCCTTGTAAGGGGCCTGCTGCTCAGCTAAAGTGCTTCAATGCCTTTGGTTCCGTTCGGATCGAGTTGGCGCTATATAAACTCGCAGCAAAAAAAACGTCCTACTTGGAGAAAAAACGCTTCAACAGTCCATCAGGGGTAACAAGCGCTATATGAATGACAAACTTTTTCTCTCCTCTCTCCCTCCGCTATCCTTCTGAATCCAAATAACTGACTAACCTATCCACCCACCACTCCAATTACTTTCATGTTTCACTGTACGAACTCAACACTAATCCTTCTTGGGTTCTGTAGTAGCTGCTACTCGCAGAAAAAGCGCCTCGGCGCCTCGTCATGGGTAGTAAGCGCTATATAAATGGAATACAATACAACCTGTTTTTGATGCTTTTCCCAGCAGTGGCTTAGCCTTAGCCAATGGACTGGGTTCAAGGCGAGGAGCCGCGGCCGCGTAGACTCCGCATTTCAACTGCATTTATGAATGGCTGTGTTCACACGCGTCTCCGCATTAAAGCCAGGCCGTTCGCCTCTGATGTGCGTGTGCGTGCGTGCGTGCGTGTGCTTTTACTGCGCCTACCAGCAGCTTTTGCCATCTTGCTGCTAAGTGAGAAAACACATGTCCTGTACGGCTGCTGAGGTCAGGGGTCACCGGCTGCCACAATAAGGAATTCTGCCAACTAAGGGTTGACTTTTCTCAGATCTGTGATAAGAAGTGAGGGAGGGAAGAGTTCGCACCGCAGACCCGCACACAGGGGGGGGGGGGGGGCAAGGGGGGGGGGGGGCAGTGAGACTAACGCGAAACCAATTGATCATGGTTTGATAAGCGGAGCGGTGCCGTTACAGCGTGCATTATACGGAATAAAGTACACGCAGCAGACACTGCACCACAAACTGGCCCACCAGCACTGGCAGCCCCTGCATAAAGAATGCAGGATTCGAGGAGCTGAGAGACAGCCAGGCCACCAACCGACCTCTCCAGATGCCTTTCTGGAACAGAGTGCCATGACCTAGAACCAGGGATTATACCCAGTGTTTGTGATTAGAAGTGCCCATGGCCAGGAACAAGGATCTTAAACATCTGCTTCGGCTTATAGACCGTATATAGCTTTGCGATGAGGTAATTAACCTTCTCTTTGTGGTTCTAGAGTGCCATGACCTAGAATGACGGTTTATACCCAGTGTTTTTTATTAGAAGTGCCCATTTATTTATTTTTTATTTATTTTGATTTCTTATATCGCTGGAATCAATCCCGTAAGGGTATCTCCGCGCTTTGCCAGCCATAGGATCATCAGGTAGTGTGACACAGGAGTTAAGAGGGCAGGAATGCTTCTTGATAAAGAAGGGTCTTTATTGTCTTTCTAAAAGACAGGTGGTTGGTGGTCATTCTTACATCGGTGGGGAGCTTGTTCCATAAGGCAGGTCCAACCGAGGAGAAAGCCCGGTCTCCTTGTCTGGATTTCTTTGTAGCAGGGGGTTTGAGGAGGGCTTGATTGCTTGAACGGAGAGACCTGCTAGGCTGGTACAGCTCAAGAGATTGTGACAGGTATTTAGGGCTTGCTTCGTATAGGCACTTGTGGACCGTACAGCATATCTTGAAACTGATGCGCTGCCGTATGGGGAGCCAATGTAGCTCTTCCAGCAAGGGCCTAGAGGGAGTCCTGGCCGGTACACTCATGACCAATCTTGGCGCTGTATTCTGGACTACCTGCAAACGACCTACTGCATCTGCATTTGCTAATGTCAGCAGGCCGTTGCAGTAGTCCAGGCGGCTAGTGACCAAGGCCTGTACAGGTGTCTTCCTATAGGTGGCAGGGAGATACGGGAAGACACGTCTGAGAAGGCCGATGGTGTGGAAACACAGCCCTGCGATATAATTGGTGTGTTCCTTTAAGGTCAGTTTTTGGTCCAACTTCACCCCTAGATTCTTAACATGAGGTTTGGATGTGGGTACTGGGCCCAAATCTAATGGCCACCAGTCCGGGGACCAGAGGAGACTCGCCTTGCCAAAGAGCATGACCTCTGTTTTTCCCACATTGCATTGGAGGCAATTCACAGCCATCCAATGTGACACTGCCCTCATACCCTCAGCAAAGTTCTCCTTGACTTTAGGGCCAAGGGAGCTGAAAGGGTAGAGGAGCTGGGTGTCATCAGCGTAGGAGACCGGTATGAACCCATACTTCCGCACAATCTCAGCAAGGGGGGCCACATATACATTAAACAATGTAGGGCTGAGACATGAGCCCTGTGGCACCCCCTTCGTGAGCACCCTTGAGATGGAACGAAAGGGGCCCAAGCTGATAGATTGTGATCTCCCGGAGAGAAAGCTCTCCAACCATGATAAGGCTAAGCCTCCAATCCCCACTCCCTGCAAACGGCTGAGAAGGATGTTATGGGACACGGTATCAAAGGCTGCCGACAGGTCCAACAGCACTAGAATCATGGAGCCGCCTCTATCCTGTGACATTTTGATCTTATCTGTCACAGAGAGAAGGGCTGATTCAGTGCTGTGGTTGGGCCTGAACCCAGATTGAGATTGGTCCAGGCCCCCTGTCGCCTCGATAAAGCTGGAAAGGATGGTGTTAACGTGTTTCTCTGGCAGTTTGCTGATGAAAGGGAGGAGAGGAATTGGGCGGAGGTTGGAGAGTTCTGACCAGGGCAGGGTGGAATTTTTGCGTATAGGGTTCACTACCGCTTCCTTCCAGGATTGTGGGAGTTGTCCCTCGGCAAAGGAGAGGTTCAGCAATTTCTGAATGGAGGGTCCTAATATCTCGCTCAGAGGGGAGATTAATTTAGCAGGTATCAGGTCAGTAGGAGAGCCGGTCTTCATTTGATTGATAAGTGCAGTCAGATCTTTGATGGTTATATCAGGGATTTCATGAAGGGTTTTCCCAGAAGTCACCATTGGGGAGATTTCAGGGACCTCGACATCCAAGGGACCTGAGATTGAGATAATTTTCCTGTATATCCCTTCTATTTTATCCTCGAAGAACTTAGATGTTTCATTACAAAGATCTTGAGTGAAAGTATCTGGGCTCTCACACATCACAGGGTTAGTGCCTAGAACAAGGATAGATCGTAAACTTCAGCTTGGGTTTATAGACCGTATATAGCTTTGCAATGAGGTCATTAACCTTCTCTTTGTGGTTCTAGATTGCCATGGACTAGAACGAGGGTTCATACCCAGTGTTTTTGATTATAAGTGCCCATGGCCCGGAACAAGGATCTTAATCTTCTACTTGTGATTATAGACCATGTATAGCTTTTCGATGAGGTCATTAACCATGTCATTGTGGTTCTAGAGTGCCATAGCCTAGAACAAGGGTTTGTGCCCAGTTTTGTGATTATAAGTGCCCATGAACAAGGATCTTAAACTTCTGCTTGTGTGTATAGACTGTGTATAGCTTTGCAATGAGGTCATTAACCTTGCCTTTGTGGTTCTAGAGTGCCATGACCTAGAACCAGGAATTATACCCAGTGTTTGTGATTAGAAGTGCCCATGGCCAGGAACAAGGATCTTAAACTTCTGCTACGGCTTATAGACCGTATATAGCTTTGCGATGAGGTAATTAACCTTCTCTTTGTGGTTCTAGAGTGCCATGACCTAGAATGACGGTTTATACCCAGTGTTTTTTATTAGAAGTGCCCATGACCTAGAACAAGGATAGATCGTAAACTTCAGCTTGGGTTTATAGACCGTCTATAGCTTTGCAATGAGGTCATTAACCTTCTCTTTGTGGTTCTAGAGTGCCATGGACTAGAACGAGGGTTCATACCCAGTGTTTTTGATTATAAGTGCCCATGGCCGGGAACAAGGATCTTAATCTTCTACTTGTGATTATAGACCATGTATAGCTTTTCGATGAGGTCATTAACCATGTCATTGTGGTTCTAGAGTGCCATAGCCTAGAACAAGGGTTTGTGCCAGTTTTGTGATTATAAGTGCCCATGAACAAGGATCTTAAACTTCTGCTTGTGTGTATAGACTGTGTATAGCTTTGCAATGAGGTCATTAACCTTGCCTTTGTGGTTCTAGAGTGCCATGACCTAGAACCAGGAATTATACCCAGTGTTTGTGATTAGAAGTGCCCATGGCCAGGAACAAGGATCTTAAACTTCTGCTACGGCTTATAGACCGTATATAGCTTTGCGATGAGGTAATTAACCTTCTCTTTGTGGTTCTAGAGTGCCATGACCTAGAATGACGGTTTATACCCAGTGTTTTTTATTAGAAGTGCCCATGACCTAGAACAAGGATAGATCGTAAACTTCAGCTTGGGTTTATAGACCGTCTATAGCTTTGCAATGAGGTCATTAACCTTCTCTTTGTGGTTCTAGAGTGCCATGGACTAGAACGAGGGTTCATACCCAGTGTTTTTGATTATAAGTGCCCATGGCCGGGAACAAGGATCTTAATCTTCTACTTGTGATTATAGACCATGTATAGCTTTTCGATGAGGTCATTAACCATGTCATTGTGGTTCTAGAGTGCCATAGCCTAGAACAAGGGTTTGTGCCCAGTTTTGTGATTATAAGTGCCCATGAACAAGGATCTTAAACTTCTGCTTGTGTGTATAGACTGTGTATAGCTTTGCAATGAGGTCATTAACCTTGCCTTTGTGGTTCTAGAGTGCCATGACCTAGAACCAGGGTTATACCCAGTGTTTTTGATTATAAGTGCCCATGGCCATGAACAAGGACCTTAAACTTCTGCTTGGGATTATAGACTGTATATAGCTTTGCAATGACTTCATCAACGTTGTCGTTGGGGTTCTAGAGTGCCATGACCTAGAACAAGGGTTTATATCCAGTTTTTGTGATTATCAGTGTCCATGGTCCGGAATAAGAATAGATTTTAAACTTGTGCTTGGGTTTATAGACTAAATATAGCTTTGCAATGAGGTTATTAACCTTGCCTTTGTGGTTCTAAATTGCCATGACCTAGAACCAGGGATTATACCCAGTGTTTGTGATTATAAGTGCCCATGGCCAGGCACAAGGATCTTAAACTTCTGCTTGGGTTTAAAGACCTTATATAGCTTTGCGATGACGTCATTAACCTTCCCTTTGTGGTTCTAGAGTGCCATTACCTAGAATGAGAGTTTATACCCAGTGTTTGTGATTATAAGTGCACATGGCCAGGAACAAGGATCTTAAACTTCTGCGTGGGTTTATAGACCATATATAGCTTTGCGATTACGTCATTAACCTTCTCTTAGTGGTTCTAGAGTGTCCTGTGTCATGGATGATGAGGGTCTTACACTTTTATTTCTGGTTCTATAGTGTTTGTGATGAAAGGCGAGAGGCTGAACATTTAACAGTTAGTTCTGGACTCCCCAAGGTAGAGGTGGGGTTATTAACTTCATGGCTGCGGTTCTAGGGAGCCACTGGTGAAGACTGAGGTCTTAAACCCTTTCTGATTCTAGAGTAGCCTCCTTCTAAAGTGCTGCCTCTAGCCTTGTGCTTGTCGTTCTAGACAGGCCATGTCATTGGGTCAGGCTATTAACTTGAATTGATGCTCTGGGCGCCTTTCACTGGGGGTCTTAACATTTTTGTTGAGGCTCTAAGAGGTTATGCTTTAAGTTGAGTTCTCCATTAACCTTTGTCTGGGGTTCTCTGGGGCCTGTGATGTAAGGCAAGCGTCTTCACCTTTTGTTTGTGATTCTAGAGCGGCCATGGTCTAGAACATGCATCTTAAATTTTTGTTTGTGACTTAGACTGGTCATGTCATGGGCGAGTTAATTGAGTGTTTGTGGTTCTGCGGTGCCCTTGGCCTTCAATGGGCGGCCTTAACCGTTGCTTGCAGTTCTAGAGTGAGTCAATTTACGTCGTGTGTGGTTCTAGGGAGCCCATAGCCTAGAGTAAGGGCCTAAATTCTTCGTCTGTGGTTCCAGAGAACCAGTCTTCCAGTATCACTCATTAAGCATTTCTTTCTGGTTCTGGAGTGCCCAGGGCTTAGAATGAGTTACTTGGACTTCTGAGTGTGGTTTGGAGCCCCCTGGAATAAATAGTGGAAATGATCCACTTGTTTGCGATGATCGAGAGCCCGGGGCTCCCGCTGCGGGTCATTGGACGTTGAGGTTCTACAGCTCCTGTGGAAGATGCTCGGGTTCTAGAGTGCATGTGATCCAAGGCGAGGTCATGAACTTCTTCTATGGCTCTAGAGCGTCCAAGGTCTAAGGTGAGGTCATGACCTTCTTGTATGTGGGTGCAGGGAGCCCATGGAGTTGAGTGAGGGTCTGAAGCCTCTGTCTTCTATTCAAGAGTGCCCTTCTTCTAAAAGGAGGCGATTCGCCCATTGTTTGTGGTTCCTAGGGCCCCATGTCTCGAGCTGGAGGCTTCAACCCTTGTGGTTTCAGAGTGCTAATGTTATGTTATGTTATGTTATGTTAGCTGGTGTTTTATTGAGCGCTCAGCTACTCTAGCAGAGTGTCCCGGCGCTATCAGACCCATAACAACAGAGCCCCGGCGAAAAGGAGGAGACTTATTGGCCAAATAGCCTCGTTTTGAGCTCCTTTCTGAACGACAGTAGGCTCTCACTCTTTCTTAAGGACAATGGGAGGGCATTCCTGGCCCGGGGCACTAGATATTTAAAAGACCGCCCACCGATCCGGGCACGCCTAATTACCGGGACTGTGGTCAGAGACAGAGACGCCGAGCGCAAGGCTCTGGAGGGGAGATGAAAACCAATTCTCTTCCTCAGATAGAGGGCACCAGTGCCATGGAGTGCCTTAAACGCCATGGTGAGAGCCTTAAACTCAATGCGTTTCTGAATTGGTAGCCAACGAAGAGTCTCCAGCAGACCCGCAGCATGGGATCGATGGCCGAGCCCAAAGATTGCCCGTGCGGCCGAATTCTGCACTACCTGCAAGCGTGAAAGAAGGTACTTTGGGAGACCCAGGTAGAGGGCGTTAGCGTAGTCCAGCCTTGATCCTATCATAGCTTGGACCGTGGTTTTCCTATGAGCGATGGATAGGAGAGGGAGGAATTTCCTTAGCATTTTCAGTATCCCGAAGCACTGACCGACCAGGCTCAGAATCTGTGGTTTAAGAGTAAGACAATTGTCCATCCTAATACCGAGATTCCTAGCCACTGAGGCCACAGCAGAAGGAGGAAACACACCCGCCGGCCACCAGGACTTCCAACAGGGATTCGGAGGACAGCCGAAGAAAAGAACCTCAGATTTGTCCGAGTTGCATTTCAGCTGGTTAAGTTGAAACCAGACAAAAACTGCACCCAGACAGCTTTTAATGCGAACCCCGTTAAAGTCCATATTTTTCCCACATGTGAAAAGAAGCTGAGTGTCATCAGCGTATGAGACAATATGGGCGCCAAATGACTTGGTACCATAATGGTTTGGTGAAATGCGCCTGGCCTCTTGTGGGTGATATTGCAGGGATGTTGCAGTTTCTGGCGGTGGTGCATTGAGCAGGGCAGAGGGAGGGAGAGTGTGGGCAGGCTCATAGATATTGAGTTTGTGCCAGCCTAGCAACAACAGATCTTCTCCTTCTGAGGGCATGTGAGGTTGCAGAAGCTGTCTGGGCCACCCGGCAGATGACGCGCACCTGAGTAAGAGTAGGACATTGATGCTTCACAACAAAGTGAGCCTCGTAGCACCCTCAAGGACAGAGGGGACCCCCGGGGCACCTTCAAGGACAGAGGGGACCCCCGGGGCACCTTCAAGGACAGAGGAGGCCCCCGGGGCACCTTCAAGGACAGAGGAGGCCCCCGGGGCACTTTCAAGGACAGAGGCGGCCCCCGGGGCACCTTCAAGGACAAAGGAGGCCCCTGGGGCACCTTCAAGGACACAGGGACCCCTGGGCACCTTTAAGGACACAGGGACCCCCAGAGCACCTTCAAGGAAACAGGGACCCCCAGGGCACCTTCAAGGACAGAGGAGGCCCCTGGGGCACCTTCAAGGACAGAGGAGGCCCCCGGGGCACCTTCAAGGACACAGGGGACCCCTAGGGCCCCTACAAGGACAGAGGAGGCCCCGGGGCACCTTATAGGACAGACGGAACCCATAGGGCACTTTCAAGGACAGAGAGGACCCCTGGGCACCTTCAAGGACAGAGGCGGCCCCCGGGGCACTGTCAAGGACAGAGGCGGCCCCCGGGGCACCTTCAAGGACAAAGGAGGCCCCTGGGGCACCTTCAAGGACACAGGGACCCCTGGGCACCTTCAAGGACACAGGGACCCCCAGAGCACCTTCAAGGAAACAGGGGACCCCTGGGGCACCTTCAAGGACAGAGGAGGCCCCCTGGGTACCTTCAAGGACACAGGGACCCCCAGGGCACCTTCAAGGACAGAGGAGGCCCCTGGGGCACCTTCAAGGACAGAGGAGGCCCCCGGGGCACCTTCAAGGACACAGGGGACCCCTAGGGCCCCTACAAGGACAGAGGAGGCCCCCGGGGCACCTTATAGGACAGACGGAACCCATAGGGCACTTTCAAGGACAGAGAGGACCCCTGGGCACCTTCAAGGACACAGGGACCCCTTGGGCACCTTAAAGGACAGACAGTACACCTAGGACTCCTTCAAGGACAGTGGGGACCCCCGGGGCACCTTCATGGACACAGGGGACCCATGGTGCTCCTTCACGGGCAGAGGGCCTACGTGCAGAGGGCAAATCCTGGGCTACTTCAAGGACACAGGGGATCAAGCACAGAGGGGGGCCAGGGACATACTGCAGGGCAGAGGTGGCCCCTGGGCACCATCAATGGCAGAGAGGGCCCTAGAGCACTTCTGATGGTTCCCTCCTGGCAGTATAGAGTTTTGTAGATACTGAAGGCCCAATTCACAAACTGTACTTTGAAGTATGTTTAGTAGCACTACAATACCACTACCCAGACACTACAAAACACTATTCACTAATCTCCGTGCGCAGGTAAACATCTCAGCCGCTCATATCATTTCTAGGTGGGGCTCTCCACACATATATGCCTATGCTTGTGTTGTACGTGTCAGAGGGTCACGGGCTAGGGGCCTAAATATGGGTAAAACTCACAACTATATGTAAGGGGTTTAGGGGGGTGTAAGGAGGAGTTAAGGGGAGAGAGGGGTTAGGAGAGCGACAATCACCCAGACAGAGTAAGCATATTGCTATTCACAAACTGCACTTTTGAAGTTGCTACAGCCAAAAAAGCCCCAGAAGAGTTGCAAAATATTCTCCAACTCAGGCTTTCTGGAAATCTAGCATCACATATGGGCAACCACTAGTACTACAAGACCCTCCGATTGAAGACAATGGAGGCAGGGACTTAGGGGTCGATTCCGATCCGGTAAAATCCCCGTCCGTACGAATCGTATCCGGAGCCGTTTCCATACGACTCGTACGGACGCCGTACGACCGGACGATTCCGATCCCGATCGTCCGACCAGGACGCGATTCGTACGGAACACGTCGATTCGTACGGAAAAGCGCACGATCACCTACACACCGTACGGCACGTACCCCCCATGATCGCAGGGGTACGCGCCGTACCCCTGCGATCATGCGGGGTACGTGCCGTACACCCAGCGCACATGGGGTACGTGCCGTACACCCACCGTACATGGGGTACGGTGCGTACCCCATGTACGCTGGGTGTACGACACGTACCCCGCATGATCACAGGGGTACGGCGCGTACCCCTGCGATCATGCGGGGTACGTGCCGTACCCGGGGGGGGGGCGTCCCGTACCTTTTTCGGCGCGAACTCTGCGTTTACGACTGTTTTCAGCTCTCGTAGGAAAAGGGTCGTACGGTGCGTACCCGACACGAATCGTACTTGCTGGGTCGTAAAAACCAGCCGCGAACCGTAGTGATGTCGCGTACAGCGGGTTCCGAGTGAGACTCGTACGGAGATTCGATTCGTACGGAGTCCTGTACGACTCGTACGGAGTTCGGCTCCTGGTACGGATCGTACTTCGTCGTACGTACGGGACGTTTACGGGTACGATTCGTACGGGCAAAAAACGCTCCGTACGACGATTCGGAGCGCATTTTACCGGATCGGAATCGACCCCTTAATCTAAAAACCCATAGGAAAAAAATGTATAATAAATACGTTTTAGAAAAAAAAAGATATATATATATATATATATATATATATATATATACACAATTTTTAATGTTTTAATTTTAGGCTCACACACATATGCATGTTAATTTTTTAGTACATTTAGACTTATTTTTTTATTCAAATTAATTCTAAACACAACTTTTAGTATGTTTTAATACACATTACAGAAAAATAAATATTATACTGTAGGTGGGATATTTTTTAATACATTTTTTAATATAATTATACCTTGATTACATCTATAAAAATTCATTATTTTTAATTCACTTTTTAAAAAATAATGCTGTATTTTTTTACATGTTCTAGATTTAAAACATTTATAAACTACATTTACATTAATATTTAACAATCATTATTTGTATTACATTATTGTAAAGTTTATTGAACTTTCTTGTTACTTTTCCCTCTGCTTTACCTAAGGGAGATCCCCCTGCTGATGGTGGAGACCTCTGTCTACATGTAAAGAGTTACTGGTAGTAACTTAAACCTTATATATTTGGCTCCACCCCCTAGTTTATGGGGAGGAGACATGTAATTCTACACTTGGAGGTAGCTTTTCACCCAGAAATAGTGACTAGCCAAAAGTAGTAAAGTTACTACAAAGTACAAAAGTAAGTATGAATAAAACCAGCATTGGCATAGCCGATAGGTCTCACCTTTGGGAACTTATAAGTGTTTACCCATGCAGCACATAATCCAGGGTGCTGTACACAGACGAGTTTATCAAACCTTTACACCCCACCCACCCCGGCAAACAAATGAGGCAGCTGCAGGAGTGGACTTAATTTGCAAATGGTTTCTTAAGTAGTCCTACAACAGCTAGTGCTCTAATTACAAATTAAAATGAAAATGATTAACAAATGTGCTCAGAAGAAAGAACGTGACAGTGAAAATGCAATTACCAGTCTAAAGACAAGATATGTGCAACTTAGAAGCCAGCCGACTACTCAGTAATCTTAAAGGCGAGCGAACGAAATGCAGAAGAAGACCCATGGAGCGTCTGAAGTACACCATTTGGTAAAAACCAAAGAAAGGAATCAATTTAAAAAGGAGTTGGTGCCGAGATTAGTAGCCGACTGCCCCCCAAAACAAAAGCGTTATGCTATCGGACTACCAACGAGCAAGCTAAGCTGTAAATGGTCACACACATGGAAAAATAGAGTGAAAGCCGTAAGTACGGCAAATGTAACTTAATAAAACAGTTACGTAATTGAAGAACACAGGTAAGTCACAAGCAACTGTCGTGATGGCTTTGAGGAAAAGACTGCATGCTTCCACATGTCTTACTAAGCTTTGTTACCTTGAACAATTTGGCTTTCTATATTATTTAGAAAACAAGTGCTTAAGTGCACACAAGGGACCCTATTCCAACTGAACTTTAGAAGTTGGACTAAACATGTGAAATCCCTTCACTACACACACTAGAACACTGCCCGTCTCCAAGATGGCCTCCGCTCGCAGGGTCCCCGGAAGCTTGTCTCCTTTCTGGTGAAGAATTGGCTTGGTAGTTTGGTCTGCCCTGTTCCCATGATGCACTGGGCCAGGGACATACTAATTTGCATATAGCGAGGTTCTGAGCTGGGATGGGGCAGTGAGCTAAATAACGGTGATGGATCAAGCCCTGATCTTTGGACTGGGTAAGAGTGGTCTGCTTAATTCAGACACTCTGTTCATCACCACCCCCTTTTCTTAATCGTTTTGGCCACTATAGGTGTGGCAGGGTATACTCAGACATGAGTCCCTTGCTCACTGCTCCATCAGGATTCAAGCAAGCCGGGCCGACGACGCCTGAAATGCCAGAAACCGGTCCCCGGTAGCTTGTCTCCTTTCTGGTGAAGAATTGGCTTGGTAGTTTGGTCTGCCCTGTTCCCATGATGCACTGGGCCAGGGACAGACTAATTTGCATATAGCCAGGTTCTGAGCTGGGATGGGGCAGTGAGCTAAATAACGGTGATGGATCAAGCCCTGATCTTTGGACTGGGTAAGAGTGGTCTGCTTAATTCAGGCACTCTGTTCATCACCACCCCCTTTTCTTAATCGCAGGGAAAAGCCAGCACAACGTACCTGAAATGGTTGCAACATTACTTGCATGAACTGTGATGGCCACCAGGAGCTAGACTGTATAATTGTGGCATCCATAGTAGAACAGGAAGGCTCGCATACATAACATTAACCAGCACGGAGCACGTTCTAAACTCCAAGATAACTGTTGTGCATCTGTGTAATATATCTACTGTTGGGCCAATTGGTTAAGGATATATATACATACAATGAGCAACAACTCCAATGAGCAGCTCACACAGGACTGCTCCGGCGAGACGAGTTGGGATTCAGAGCGCCTACTTCAGATGGACAACAAGTTGCAATAAAGGCAAAATAAATAAAAAGTAGTGTGCTTAAACTAAACATATGGCTGATAGCGAAAGGATCCATGTAACAGGGGCAGTATCCAGAGTGGAAATAAAAGAGCCAAAAGGCGAGACAAATGTAAACTATTCACCAAAGAAACTAAAGGAATTTCTAAAGGTGAACGAAGGAAAAAATGAAAAAGATGGGCGTGATGAAATCCCAGAGAGTAGATACAGCATGTCTTGAGAGACGGCACATGTGCTGCTAAGGCTCGACCTAACTATATGTCTAAAATTACATATGTGAATAGATCAATGGAACAGCTGAATTACTGTTCTAACTCAAGTCCTGATAAATGTTTGGAAAGTAAAAAATTCTCTAACTATTTTTATACGGGGAACAGCATTTACAACGTAACTTTTACAACGAAGTACCTTTACGACGCAACCATTACAATGCAACTTTTACAACGACTTGCGCTGGGAGGCGCTCTAGGATAGGGAATAGTTTTAATTTACTATCCAACACCTTCCCTACTATCCACGGGGACTGGAGTTGGAATAGTAAATTAAACTATTCACTATCCAGCGCCCCCCAACGCAAGTCGTTGTAACGACTTGCGTTGTAAAACTTGCGTCGTAAAGGCATGCGTTGTAAAAGCATGCGTTGTAACGACGTACATCCTTTTTATACAGGGAGGAAACTTCGCAATAAAAAGTAGAGACAAAACATAAGCAACGTCAACAGCAGGTGTTCATGTTGTTCAGATTGCTCCTGTGCCCTTGTGTTGAATTTTTGCTGCCAGCAGCAGGTAATTGCGTAATATGGTGAAATTGTGTATTTTCAGGAATATTACATAACATGAAATTACCTAAATTATGCCATAATATTTCAGCGTAACAGAAATGTCACCCAGAAATAGCCCTGTGGCCATTCCCTGCTGTGCACAGCCAACAGTTGTGTGTAGCAGGGATTGGTCATGCGGTGTGTTTGCTCCAGAGGCAAGGCCCTGATGCTAACCCCCTGCTGCGCACGGCCTTTGGGTTGATACTCTGATGCTTATGTGGGTTTATGCTTTGAGGTTAGGTTGGGAGGGTGCCTAGACCACAAATAATCTGGTGCCTAAAAACTGTGAATAGGTAAAATGTTGTGTAATTGCATAATGCAAATGCCTAAAGCCCCATTTGATGCACCAATTGTTACATCGTCTCCCAAGCCTCTGTTGACGTACAGTGTTGTCCGGCTAGGTGTGTGTAGTATACAGGGGATTGCTTGAGATGAGGCTAGGTTTCTTTGATGCTTTGAGCCTTATTTCGATTCCACTATGAAAGCTTGGGTTAGTTAATGCCAAGAGCCTCGCGGGTGGGCGGGAGGGTAGGCATGGGTGAAATTGTCGCCCTGAAGCTTGGTTGGATTCTTGTTTAGAGCCTCAGTTAGGTGAAGCTCAGAAATTCGCTTGGATTCATGATTTGATCTTGGCTGAACTTTTCTGCTGAAGCTCGGTTGGATTGACGCTCAGAAGCTCAGTTGGGTTGATGCTTGTTTGGGTCAAGGCTATGTAGCTTTGTTGGGTTGATGCTCTGAAGCTTGGATGGGGTGATGCTTGTTTGGGTCAATGCTACGAAGCTTGGTTGAATTAATGCTCAGTTGTGTTGATGCTCAGAGGTTTGGTTGTATCCATGACCTCTTTGGTTGACGCTCAGAGGTTTGGTTGTATCCATGACCTCTTTGGTTGACGCTCAGAGGTTTGGTTGTATCCATGATCTCTTTGGTTGACGCTCAGAGGTTTGGTTGCAATGATGCGTGGTTGTGTTGACGCTCTGAGGTTTGGTTACACTGATGCGTGGTTGTGTTAACGCTCAAAGGTTTGGTTGCACTGATGCGTGGTTGTGTTAACGCTCAAAGGTTTGGTTGCGCTGATGCTCGGTTGTGTTGACGCTCAGAGGTTTGGTTGCACCCATGATCTCTTTGGTTGAGGCTCAGAGGTTTGGTTGTATCCATGATCTCTTTGGTTGACGCTCAGAGGTTTGGTTGCACTGATACGTGGTTGTGTTGACACTCAGAGGTTTGGTTGCACTGATGCGTGGTTATGTTGACGCTCAGAGGCTTGGTTGCACTGATGCGTGGTTGTGTTGACGCTCAGAGGTTTGGTTGCAATGATGCGTGCTTGTGTTGGCGCTCAGAGGTTTGGTTGTATCCATGACCTCTTTGGTTGACGCTCAGAGGTTTGGTTGTATCCATGACCTCTTTGGTTGACGCTCAGAGGTTTGGTTGTATCCATGATCTCTTTGGTTGACGCTCTGAGGTTTGGTTGCAATGATGCTCGGTTGTGTTAACGCGCAGAGGTTTGGTTGCGCTGATGCTTGGTTGTGTTGATGCTCAGAGGTTTGGTTGCACTGATGCCTGGTTGTGTTGACGCTCAGAGGTTTGGTTGCACTGATGCGTGGTTGTGTTGACGCTCAGAGGTTTGGTTGCACTGATGCGTGGTTGTGTTGACGCTCAGAGGCTTGGTTGCAATGATGCATGGTTGTGTTGACGCTCAGCGGTTTGGTTGCACTGATGCGTGGTTGTGTTGACGCTCAGAGGTTTGGTTGCAATGATGCGTGGTTGTGTTGATGCTCAGTGGTTTGGTTGCAATGATGCGTGGTTGTGTTGGCGCTCAGAGGTTTGGTTGCACTGATGCGTGGTTCTGTTGACGCTCTGAGGTTGGTTGCACTGATGCGTGGTTGTGTTGACGCTCTGAGGTTTGTTTGCACTGATGAGTGGTTGTGTTGACGCTCTGAGGTTTGGTTGCAATGATGCTCGGTTGTGATGCGCAGAGGTTTGGTTGTGCTGATGCTCGGTTGTGTTGACGCTCAGAGGTTTGGTTGCACTGATGCCTGGTTGTGTTGACGCTCAGAGGTTTGGTTGCACTGATGCGTGGTTGTGTTGACGCTCAGAGATTTGGTTGCACTGATGCGTGGTTGTGTTGACGCTCAGAGGCTTGGTTGCAATGATGCATGGTTGTGTTGACGCTCTGAGGTTTGGTTGCACTGATGAGTGGTTGTGTTGACGCTCAGAGGTTTGGTTGCAATGATGCGTGGTTTTGTTGACGCTCTGAGGTTTGGTTGCGCTGATGCTCGGTTGTGTTGACGCTCAGAGGTTTGGTTGCACTGATGCGTGGTTGTGTTGACGCTCTGAGGTTTGGTTGCACTGATGAGTGGTTGTGTTGACGCTCTGAGGTTTTGGTTGCAATGATGCTCGGTTGTGTTAACGCGCAGAGGTTTGGTTGCACTGATGCTTGGTTGTGTTGACGCTCAGAGGTTTGGTTGCACTGATGCCTGGTTGTGTTGACGCTCAGAGGTTTGGTTGTACTGATGCGTGGTTGTGTTGAAGCTCAGAGGTTTGGTTGCACTGATGCGTGGTTGTGGTGACGCTCAGAGGCTTGGTTGCAATGATGCATGGTTGTGTTGACGCTCTGAGGTTTGGTTGCACTGATGAGTGGTTGTGTTGACGCTCTGAGGTTTGGTTGCAATGATGCTCGGTTGTGATGCGCAGAGGTTTGGTTGCGCTGATGCTTGGTTGTGTTGACGCTCAGAGGTTTGGTTGCGCTGATGCTTGGTTGTGTTGACGCTCTGAGGTTTGGTTGCACTGATGAGTGGTTGTGTTGACGCTCAGAGGTTTGGTTGCTCTGATGCTTGGTTGTGTTGACGCTCTGAGGTTTG
>NC_136073.1:10664700-10776502 GCF_964261635.1 Lissotriton helveticus | reverse complement strand
AGAGAGAGAGAGAGAGAGGGAGAGATGGTTGGACAGGGGGTGGTAGTGGAGATACAGAGGGAAGAGCGGTGATGGACAGAGGGGTGTGGTGTGAGAGGGAGGAGGGGGAATGAAACGAAAAAAACGATGGAGTGACAGGGAGAGAAGGAAGAACGGGGTGATGGAAGGACAGGAGGCTGCTGCAGACGAGGAAGAGAGATGAAGGTAGAGAGTGCGCTGGGAGGAGAGTGAGAGAGGCAGAAACATGGAGGCAGCGGGGGTCAAGGGAGGGGACAAGAGGCTGGCCACAAGTCTTTTGGCCTTCAAAGTACAACTCGGTGTGTCTGTTCACCTCAGGGGCAGAGAGGCCTTCGCTTCCACTAACAGTCATCATCCACAGCACCAAGATAGATAAGCTATCCCAGTGGTAGCTGTGGAGAGCAGCCTTCAGGCTAAGTCTTGAAGGAATGTAAAGCAGCTTGTTTTACCAGTCTATGATCTCATGAATGACCAAATGAAATGAGAACCACACCAGGTATATATAAAATATATGTATTTATTCTAAACACATCCCTCTAGTCTCTTTATGAGGCTACAGGCAAAAGTACATAACATAATCTTATTTAGCACACAGTAAATTAGCACAGTATATGATTAGCCCTAGGGGCGTCACAAACCATATACTAAGAAAGTGGCATAAGAACCACGACTGACATAGATACAAGGCCTAGAGCCTTTAGAACCACTGGGGCCACCAGGAACCACCCACGGTAGTGTCACAGGGGACCCAGAGGGGACGCGTGCAGTGTGAGAACACAGCCGCCAATCACCATTAACTTCTATGGGGGAAAGTCACGGTTGGAAAATTACAGATAAAGGACACTTAGAGGAGGACTTGGAACAAACCCCTTTAGAACCAGGCAGTTCTAGCGTCAATACCCACGGGAGCACCGCAGTACTCAAGTTTACGCACCCAGGGAAGCCAGGTGCATAGGTGTCTTTTGGTGTCGGGTTTCGTCATCGTTTTCAATGGCGACCTGCTGCAAAGAGCTGCTAGCGACCAAGTTGAAAGTGTCCAAAGGTGGATCGAAGATCTGAAGAACCTGGAAGCAGAGTGGACAGAGTCTGGGTCACTAGCCAGTGACCAGGAAGGCGATGAGAAGATGCCAGCCGATGTCGGGTGATTTCAGGTGAAGAAGGTGAAGCTTGACTCTTCAGCCACGAGGACCAGGAGGCGTTGAGGATGACCAGGAGCTGTATTCGAGCTGTCCCACGAAGGATGTCGACTGCTGCGGTGTCGGTTTTCTGGATTGGACCCAACAAGCCTTGTCAACAGCAACCCACGCAGAAAGACAAAATTGGCTTTGGTGCAGACCAGCAAGGTCTGAGGGACTCACCCTTTGGAGGGGTCAGGGCACATCCGGAGCAACCAGGAAAGCCCAAGAAACAGAAAAGTTACCTTTGTAGGGACCCACCGGTCGACGGACCAGGGATAGCGAAGGAGCCTCGAGCGGAAATGCTAGAAGCGGGCACACGGAACACCCGTGGAGTGTAGGCCCACAATCTTCGGTGCAAATGGTGCTCAGGCTTAGACTACAAGGGCTGCGGGTCCCAGCTTTGCTAGGATCTCGTGTTGTCCTTGGAGCAGTCTGGAAGTCTGGGCCCTGGGTCGCAAATCCGTCAGGATCCGGCGGGAGCCTTGGAAATGAAGACCGGCAAGATGCTTCTTTGGTGTCTGTTTGAATAGGGGAGTCACTCCTTGACCCCAAGGGAGATTCTTCCGTCTTCTAGTCAAAATAGAATGTCGAAGGTCTAGGATATATGTTGCAGAGTTCCGTCCAGGGTAGTCTAAAGTCCTAAGGACTGGGTTCCTATACTTACACTAAGTGTAGGGGTTGGACTTGCTCTAGGGTCCCACCTATAGGAGGACCCAGGGTGGGGGTGGTTACACCCCTTTCCCTTTGTCCAGTTTCGCGCCAGACCAGGGCCTGAGTGCCCCTGCAACCGTTTGAACTGGGGTATGAACAGGGACACCAAGTGTGCCCCCAGCACTGTCTGAAAAGCATTCTCTGAATGCACCCACCCAGCCCAATACACTACAGCCTGTCTGGGAGGTGGTTACACCTCCCTGTGACAGAAAACCTATTGTCCAGGCCTCCCCTGCTGGAGTTTCGTCCAGCAGCAGGAGGTCAGACTTGTGTCTGTGGCTAGAGCATCAATTTTGTGATGCCAGGGCTCTTTTAAACTATTACCAGTTAAGTAAGTATGTACATGTCTTCTCCCTCTAGAAGGGTGGAATTCTACCCCCGCCGCCAGGACTGGCGGGGGGGGGGGTAGGATTCCAAAGTGTTTGACACCAAACATTACATGTTTCCATGCAGCCATTCCAAAGTAACCGCGAGGTTATAATGCACTTAAGAGTATATGGTCTGGCTGCATCACAGAACAGCCTCAGAGAATAGATTCTGAAAGCTGCAGAGGCGTCCTGCTCATGCTTGGGCACCCTCTCGCACGAAACCAAGCACTCTGACTTCAGGATTGTTAAGGCCTGCCATTGGAGTGACTTATAGGTTTATATGTGTCAGTGATATAAGGTAGATATAGGTAACCTATATCTTAGTAAGGGGTGCATGCACCACCTTACCCAGGCTGCAGTAGCAGACCTGTGGTGCCATTTTGGAAGGCTTCCCAGGGGTGGCGTAATACATGCTTCAGCCCCTGGTAGGCCTCTGGGGTACCTATGCCCTTAGTACCTAAGGTTCCATATACTAGGGACTCACAAGGGTACCCCAGTAACCAGATGGAGTGTACCTAGAGTACATGCAATCAATTTAGAGAGGAAGCAGCTAGGCTGGGGTCCTGGATAGCAGGGCCCCAGCTAGACTAAAGTCGAAAAACAGTGAAACACCAGCAAAAAGGGGGGGTACCATAGTAAGCAGATCCTACTCTCCTACACCCGCCTTCAGTCTACGCACCTCAGGAGCAAGGACCCCTCTGTGGACCTCAGGGGTTGTGACCCCTCAATTTCATCACACTCACTCGCCATGCACAACGCGGGGGGGGCTGCAGGATGAGAGTGAGTCTGTTTGTGGTGAAGTGAGAGAGGCCATAGATGGGGAGTGAGTGAGACTGCGGTGAGGAGTGAGAGGTCAGTGATGGGGAGTGAGTGAGACTGCGGTGAGGAGTGAGAGGTCAGTGATGGGGAGTGAGTGAGACTGCGGTGAGGAGTGAGAGGTCAGTGATGGGGAGTGAGTGAGACTGCGGTGAGGAGTGAGAGGTCAGTGATGGGGAGTGAGTGAGACTGCGGTGAGGAGTGAGAGGTCAGTGATGGGGAGTGAGTGAGACTGCGGTGAGGAGTGAGAAGTCAGTGATGGGGAGTGAGTGAGACTGCGGTGAGGAGTGAGAGGTCAGTGATGGGGAGTGAGTGAGACTGCGGTGAGGAGTGAGAGGTCAGTGATGGGGAGTGAGTGAGACTGCGGTGTGGAGTGAGAGGTCAGTGATGGGGAGTGAGTGAGACTGCGGTGAGGAGTGAGAGGTCAGTGATGGGGAGTGAGTGAGACTGCGGTGTGGAGTGAGAGGTCAGTGATGGGGAGTGAGTGAGACTGCGGTGAGGAGTGAGAGGTCAGTGAAGGGGAGTGAGTGAGACTGCGGTGAGGAGTGAGAGGTCAGTGATGGGGAGTGAGTGAGACTGCGGTGAGGAGTGAGAGGTCAGTGATGGGGAGTGAGTGAGACTGCGGTGAGGAGTGAGAGGTCAGTGATGGGGAGTGAGTGAGACTGCGGTGAGGAGTGAGAGGTCAGTGAAGGGGAGTGAGTGAGACTGCGGTGAGGAGTGAGAGGTCAGTGAAGGGGAGTGAGTGAGACTGCGGTGAGGAGTGAGAGGTCAGTGATGGGGAGTGAGTGAGACTGCGGTGAGGAGTGAGAGGTCAGTGATGGGGAGTGAGTGAGACTGCGGTGAGGAGTGAGAGGTCAGTGATGGGGAGTGAGTGAGACTGCGGTGAGGAGTGAGAGGTCAGTGATGGGGAGTGAGACTGCGGTGAGGAGTGAGAGGTCAGTGATGGGGAGTGAGTGAGACTGCGGTGAGGAGTGAGAGGTCAGTGATGGGGAGTGAGTGAGACTGCGGTGAGGAGTGAGAGGTCAGTGATGGGGAGTGAGTGAGACTGCGGTGAGGAGTGAGAGGTCAGTGATGGGGAGTGAGTGAGACTGCGGTGAGGAGTGAGAGGTCAGTGATGGGGAGTGAGTGAGACTGCGGTGAGGAGTGAGAGGTCAGTGAAGGGGAGTGAGTGAGACTGCGGTGAGGAGTGAGAGGTCAGTGATGGGGAGTGAGTGAGACTGCGGTGAGGAGTGAGAGGTCAGTGATGGGGAGTGAGTGAGACTGCGGTGAGGAGTGAGAGGTCAGTGATGGGGAGTGAGTGAGACTGCGGTGAGGAGTGAGAGGTCAGTGATGGGGAGTGAGTGAGACTGCGGTGAGGAGTGAGAGGCCATAGATGGGGAGTGAGTGAGACTGCTGTGAGGAGTGAGAGGTCAGTGATGGGGAGTGAGTGAGACTGCGGTGAGGAGTGAGAGGTCAGTGATGGGGAGTGAGTGAGACTGCGGTGAGGAGTGAGAGGTCAGTGATGGGGAGTGAGTGAGACTGCGGTGAGGAGTGAGAGGTCAGTGATGGGGAGTGAGTGAGACTGCGGTGAGGAGTGAGAGGTCAGTGATGGGGAGTGAGTGAGACTGCGGTGAGGAGTGAGAGGTCAGTGAAGGGGAGTGAGTGAGACTGCGGTGAGGAGTGAGGGAGTGAGTGAGACTGCGGTGAGGAGTGAGAGGTCAGTGATGGGGAGTGAGTGAGACTGCGGTGAGGAGTGAGAGGTCAGTGATGGGGAGTGAGTGAGACTGCGGTGAGGAGTGAGAGGTCAGTGATGGGGAGTGAGTGAGACTGCGGTGAGGAGTGAGAGGTCAGTGATGGGGAGTGAGTGAGACTGCGGTGAGGAGTGAGAGGTCAGTGAAGGGGAGTGAGTGAGACTGCGGTGAGGAGTGAGAGGTCAGTGATGGGGAGTGAGTGAGACTGCGGTGAGGAGTGAGAGGTCAGTGATGGGGAGTGAGTGAGACTGCGGTGAGGAGTGAGAGGTCAGTGATGGGGAGTGAGTGAGACTGCGGTGAGGAGTGAGAGGTCAGTGATGGGGAGTGAGTGAGACTGCGGTGAGGAGTGAGAGGTCAGTGATGGGGAGTGAGTGAGACTGCGGTGAGGAGTGAGAGGTCAGTGATGGGGAGTGAGTGAGACTGCGGTGAGGAGTGAGAGGTCAGTGATGGGGAGTGAGTGAGACTGCGGTGAGGAGTGAGAGGCCATAGATGGGGAGTGAGTGAGACTGCGGTGAGGAGTGAGAGGCCAGTGATGGGGAAGTGAGTGAGACTGCGGTGAGGAGTGAGAGGTCAGTGATGGGGAGTGAGTGAGACTGCGGTGAGGAGTGAGAGGTCAGTGATGGGGAGTGAGTGAGACTGCGGTGAGGAGTGAGAGGTCAGTGATGGGGAGTGAGTGAGACTGCGGTGAGGAGTGAGAGGTCAGTGAAGGGGAGTGAGTGAGACTGCGGTGAGGAGTGAGAGGTCAGTGATGGGGAGTGAGTGAGACTGCTGTGAGGAGTGAGAGGTCAGTGATGGGGAGTGAGTGAGACTGCGGTGAGGAGTGAGAGGTCAGTGATGGGGAGTGAGTGAGACTGCGGTGAGGAGTGAGAGGTCAGTGATGGGGAGTGAGTGAGACTGCGGTGAGGAGTGAGAGGTCAGTGATGGGGAGTGAGTGAGACTGCGGTGAGGAGTGAGAGGTCAGTGATGGGGAGTGAGTGAGATTGCGGTGAGGAGTGAGAGGTCAGTGATGGGGAGTGAGTGAGACTGCGGTGAGGAGTGAGAGGTCAGTGATGGGGAGTGAGTGAGACTGCGGTGAGGAGTGAGAGGCCATAGATGGGGAGTGAGTGAGACTGCGGTGAGGAGTGAGAGGCCAGTGATGGGGAGTGAGTGAGACTGCGTTGAGGAGTGAGAGGCCAGTGAAGGGGAGTGAGTGAGACTGCGGTGAGGAGTGAGAGGTCAGTGATGGGGAGTGAGTGAGACTGCGGTGAGGAGTGAGAGGTCAGTGATGGGGAGTGAGTGAGACTGCGGTGAGGAGTGAGAGGTCAGTGATGGGGAGTGAGTGAGACTGCGGTGAGGAGTGAGAGGCCAGTGATGGGGAGTGAGTGAGACTGCGGTGAGGAGTGAGAGGTCAGTGATGGGGAGTGAGTGAGACTGCGGTGAGGAGTGAGAGGTCAGTGATGGGGAGTGAGTGAGACTGCGGTGAGGAGTGAGAGGTCAGTGATGGGGAGTGAGTGAGACTGCGGTGAGGAGTGAGAGGTCAGTGATGGGGAGTGAGTGAGACTGCGGTGAGGAGTGAGAGGTCAGTGATGGGGAGTGAGTGAGACTGCGGTGAGGAGTGAGAGGTCAGTGATGGGGAGTGAGTGAGACTGCGGTGAGGAGTGAGAGGTCAGTGATGGGGAGTGAGTGAGACTGCGGTGAGGAGTGAGAGGTCAGTGATGGGGAGTGAGTGAGACTGCGGTGAGGAGTGAGGGGCCTTAGATGGGGAGTGAGTGAGACTGCGGTGAGGAGTGAGAGGTCAGTGATGGGGAGTGAGTGAGACTGCGGTGAGGAGTGAGGGGCCATAGATGGGGAGTGAGTGAGACTGCGGTGAGGAGTGAGAGGTCAGTGATGGGGATTGAGTGAGACTGCGGTGAGGAGTGAGAGGTCAGTGATGGGGAGTGAGTGAGACTGCGGTGAGGAGTGAGAGGTCAGTGATGGGGAGTGAGTGAGACTGCGGTGAGGAGTGAGAGGTCAGTGATGGGGAGTGAGTGAGACTGCGGTGAGGAGTGAGAGGTCAGTGATGGGGAGTGAGTGAGACTGCGGTGAGGAGTGAGAGGTCAGTGATGGGGAGTGAGTGAGACTGCGGTGAGGAGTGAGAGGTCAGTGATGGGGAGTGAGTGTGATTTCTTTGAGCTGCGCAGTAACAGTGTGAGGTCAGAGTGAGTTCACGGTTGTCACACTATTACCTTTACTACCTCATGTATTTTTGGTTGCTCACAGTTTTTACTACCTCATGTATTTTGTTTGCTCACAATTGTCACTATTACCTTATGTAAGTAACGTATGTTTTTGCAATCTGTTCTTGTGTAATGTTTCTCATTATGTGTCATTTCTGTTCCTAATGTGAAGCGCTCTGACGCCTTCGGGTAAAGTCCGCGCCATATAAAAATGCATAAATAAATAAATAAAAAACGGTGGAGGGAGTGCTGCAGGTGAGTGACTGAATGTGTGTGGGGTCGGTGAGGGGCAGTGCTCCGGTCAGGGCTGTGGGCTCAGAGTCCTCCACTGACCTTTCCTCTGATAACAGCAGCTTGTTTCTGTCTTCGGGGAAGGGGGGGCACCCTAGAAAGGCCCGCTGCTCACTCCAGTGCAGGCCCCCCAGTCCTGGCTGATCTGGGGGCTGTTCTCCTTCTCCTGACAATCCCCCCGCTCCATCTAACCCCCCCGCCCCCACCCTCCGATGATCTCAGCCTCAGCCCGGTCATGCACACACTGAGCAGGAAGTCAGCTGATGTCAGTCTGTTTCATTCATGCCATGGAGGCCGAGGCCACGTGAGGGGGCGGGGCTTCCTGTGTGTGCTCCTCTCTGTGTGCAGATGTGTGATTGTGACACTGAGGGGGTCTTTATAGCGCCAGCGCACTCGGTGTGGAGGTATCGGAGCGCTTTACGCGAGCACCGGCGCATCACACAAGGACACGGCCATGGTTCAGGCACAGAGAGAGAGGAAGTGATGTGCCCAGAATCACAGGGTGCAGAGTCGACGCTGAGATTCGACCCTGGTTTACAAGTTCCAAAGTCGCAGCTCTGGCTGTGAGGTCACATCCTGTCCCAGTGATGAGTGAGTGATGAGTGTGTGTGAGCCCTCCCACCCCTGCCTGTCTGTGCGCATTTGTCTCTGTACCCGCTGACTAGCATGTTCTTGAGTCTGCATGTCTGTGTTCATGTATGATAACGCTTGCCATCTGTGCGCCAATTCTACATTATACATGCGTGTGAGTTTTTCTACGTCTTCATGTGTATGTTCAGTTCAGTTCTTTACATTGACTTTATTCGGATACCTTGGTACCTATAAAAGAACAAATTCATAATAATACACAATCAATCCAAACATGAATAAAATTCCAATACCAAAAATGACAAAATCTTCCGTCCTCTTTACAATAACATAAAGAAAAAGGTTTTGCATAAGACCATTAAAACAATTTCTCAGTTGTAGCCAAAAAGGCTCAGAATCCAGCATAGACCTACGTGCTCTAATGGCAAATCTAAGAAAAGGGCAAGCGCGAAAGATCAAATCTACGTCACCTAGGGTTATTATACACCGATGTAAATGTAAATGTAAATGTACAGGAATTTATATAGCGCAAATCACCAAGCGGTTTCTAAGCGCTTGCTTAGGGAACCCGTCCTGGTATTCCCCTGTGAGATAACCCCAGCAGGGTATCCACAAGGTGAAAGCCAGGCATCCCGCCGCGAGGGGCCGTTGTGGAGATTAAGCAAGCTATTGCCCAGAGTCGCAGAGTGTGAACCCGTGAATCGAGTAGGCACCGGAGCGAGAATTGTCGAGTCCATGGACATTTTAGGACTCAAGACCCCGCCGAGCCGGGAATTGAACCCTGGTCCCGGGCTGACCTCTGCTTCCAGGTCTGCCTCCTCTAACCAGTGAGCCACACTTCTCCACCGATAGGCCTCATCCAAACTGATCGGCCGTCTCTTTTTAAAATAGGGATGTAAGAGCCACTTGGAATATTTAAAATAGTATTTACAAAAGAATAAAAAGTGTATAATTGATTGGTCACTCCTCCCATCACACGGGCCTGGCGTTTGATTGAGGTTTGGGTGGTGGCCAAGAGGAAAACAAAATGCAAATCTGAGAGTACCAGCTGTTAGTTGACATAATAAACTCCTCTCCCATCGGCTCATTGCTAAGGTAAGATATATATATTTTTTTTTTTTGCAGAGTTTTATATAGCGCGAACTAGACCCGAACTGAATCAGGTATCAGAGCGCTTTACATAGCACCAGTTACGTTACATGAGGACACACATTCATTTTAGGCACGGGGAGATTAAGTGATTTGCCCAGAATCACAGGAGGTTTTTGGCGTCGTTACTGAGACTCGAACCCAGATCCCCAGGTCCGAGGTCGAGCGCCCTAGCCGTTAGGCCAACTCCTCTCCCCTATATGCGGCAGGTAACAATGTTGTTCAATTAGCATATAGTTGCGCACCAGTATTTTCCCAGATTCTAAAACATTCCGCTCCTTATTGTATAAAAAATAAAAGGCGTCCCGCAGTTCCTTTTTTGGAACTGCTTCAGCTGAGCTGGGATCTAAGAAAACGTGCTCTCTATTAATGCTGCGCAGACTTTGTCGCACGCCTCTTAACCATGGGATTTCCAGCCCTTTGTCACACTTTAAACAATCAATAACAATCTGTCGGGTCAGAGTGTGGCGGGATTCATCCACACTGACAGCCAACAAAGTGCGGGTCGTGCGCGATAAAATCAGATATAAAATTGATGTTAAGTTCCTTGTGGCATATATATTGAGGGGTCCAGATTGGGATACCCAACAGTTTCCTACAGAACCTGTTTTCTTCCTGTTGGATACCTATACTTTTTGCTAGGCCCCAAATGTCGGCACCATATGTAGCCACCGGGATGCCCTGAAGTTTGTAAATTTTCTGAACTGCTAAAATAGCCCCGGTGGTCTTAGGACGGGGCAAACTCAGGATTGAATTAATGGCCTTTGAGAACTTGCTCCTGGAGTGGGCTAAATGCTCACTCCAGGAGCCGTTCGCAGCAAAGACCAACCCCAGATAGACAAATGATCGTATGCTGGACAATTTTTGACTGTCTACTGTAATAGTGCCTATTTCTTGCTTCCCTGGTCCACTGCACATTAAAAATTATTTCTTAAAATTAACCCGTAAGTCTAACCCATTCATGTACTTATAAAAATTTTGGACCAAAATACGCAGGGAGTTTGGGGTGCGGCCTACAAGGACCGCATCATCTGCGTATAAGAGCAGAGGGATGGGGTTCCCATTACTTTTTGGGACATCCTGGGTTGCTGTTTTCAAAAAGCTGTTCAACTCTTTGATATAGATAATAAAAAGTAGGGGGGCCAGATCACAACCCTGTCTGACCCCCCTGCCTACATCGATTGCCCCTGAAACCTCGCCTCCCATACCGATCCGCACTTGAGCCTGGAGATCTTTATGGAGATATGCTAAAAAGTGTCCACCGGCTCATCCAGCCCTCCTGTCAGGAGGATTGTCCACAGCTTTGCCCTGTTAACAAGGTCAAAAGCTGTGGACAAATCCATGCAATGGTGTGTTTCCCAACAACCAAATTAAGGTTGAGACGTTGCTCAACTGTTCCCACCTTACTCCGGAAGCCCAACTGGCATGGTTCTAAAATGTCATTTTCTTCTGTCCAGGTTAAAATTTTATTGTACAGAACTCGCCCTAGAATTGTTAAGGTATTATCTATTAGGGATATAGGTCTGTAATTGCACGGCTGGGACCTATCTCCTTTCTTAAAGATCGGTACTATTATACTCTTGGCCCATGTTGCTGGTAGGTTAGCGAGAGTTAGACTGTTAAAAACATTCAGTAGCAATGGGGCCCAGAAATCGGGGGTCCACTTGATTAGATCAATTGAAAGCCCGCCTGGCCCCGGGGCTTTGTTCCCAAGACTCTGCTAGATGGCTTCCTCTACTTCTGAAATACTTATCTCTATAGGAACTAAGCTGCCAGGAACATAAGTTTCTGCCCCTGAATGTGGTGTGGCATATATTTCTGAAAAATGTTTAACCCAGGCGTCACTAGAGATGTTACAGCTGATCTGGGTTGATAACCGGCCCATAGATCGAAGGTCCCTTACTGCTGCCCAAAAGATATTACCTTCTTTTTGACTGGCCGCCTCAGAGAGGGTTTCCCAACGTTCAGTCAGGAGGTCCTTCTTTCTGTCTGCAACCACCCCGTTGTACTCCTTTCCGGCCAGTTGAACATCCGTTGCACACCTCTGATAGTGCCCCACCTAAATTCCTTCTTGCCAACGTACATTCATGGTTAAACCATCTGAGGGTGCTTTCTTTTTGGGTTATGGGTTTTGATAGAAGGGTTTAAATCACTTGACATAGATTAGCAAAATCCTGAAATATCACTGAGTGGGGGGATTGGGGTGAGAGGCAAGAGTCAATAAGATGCATGTTTTCCTTAACCAATCTCCTGAACACTTTGCAACTATCGACCCCCTTCCAGTGCAATCTCAGGTTGTCAGTCGATGCTATCCAGTTTGTAGCCCCACATTCTATCTGAAAGACCGGTCTGGGGGTGGAATTCAGCTGCATTTTGATGGGGTTATGCTCTCCATAGTGTGATGCAATGACTTCTGCTGCCCTGAATTGATCTTCGAGTAAGGGGGATATAAAGACAAAATCTATCGTGGAGCGACAGCCCCTACTCCTAAATGTTGGATGCATACGGTCATTTGCTTTTGACTCACCCACCAAATCCATAACGTTAACCACGTTGTGGGCTCTGGTGAGCAGGGCGAGTTCTGCGCCTCTTAGCGTTAAAATCGCCACCCAACAGGATACCTATTGGGTCCCCCTTATTGGACTGTGTGTCTGAATTTGAAATAAAATCATAAAGCCTAATAAAAATCACATTTGGGATGGAATGAAAGTCATTATTATAAAAATTCACCAAGTGAAAACAGACTCGTCTTTTAAAGAGCGCAACTTGATAGTCTAGACTGCGTGTTGGAATTACCTTAAAACTACCGCCAGCAGTCACATTAAGGCCTGTGTGTGTATTTGTCTGCCTGTGTGTGTGTGCATCTGTCTGCCTGTGTGTGTGTGTGTCTGTCTGCCTGTGTATGTGTGTGTGTATCTGTCTGCCTGTGTGTGTGTGTGTCTGCCTGTGTGTATGGATTCCTCAATGTGTCCTTGTGTTATACTTGTGTCACTTTATAACCACTTATTGCTGTGTTGTTCAACTACGACTCTTATGAATCCCCTCATGTACCTCTTGTAAACGGTATCACAAAACATGATACCTTCGGGTCTGGCTGGTGCAAAATAAAACAATAATAATAGTTCTCCCTATATGGGAAGACATGTTTTCTTTCCTTGTTCTTTCCCATCTGCTGTTTCTTCCCCTCTCACTTGCTGCTTTCACCCTCACACCTCCATTCTGTGTTAAGCCCCATTTCACTCATGCATTTCTTACCTTTTTTGTTAAAAAAAACTCCTCCAACATGGGCCCTGCCACCCCCCACCGCCAACCAATCCCTGGCCTCTCCTTCTCTCTGCATCCCCCTCCCTCCCCACTCATCCTTTTCCCCCCTCTGCTCCCCTACTCCTTCCAATGTTTGTTTGTTTGAGGTCTGGCAGCATTAAGGTGCTATCCAGCGACTCGCTTCTCTTTTTGGCTCAAGCCAAACCCTTCCAAAATGGCGGCCGTGTGCGTGCGTGTCTACACGTGCTATGCGACACACGTGCGCCAGTTTTGCTCCTCTCCTTTACCGCTCCAACACTGCTGACAGCCAGTTCAGAACGGTAAAGTAAAAATAAATAAAATGGAGGGGAGCGCAAATGCATAAAGCATTGGCAAATCCATGCGGTCAGTGCTCCCTTTCTAAAGGTTATATGTGTTGGCTTTGCCAATGCTCGTTATGTCTTGGTTAGGGTGATCAGGCGTCCCTGTTTTGCCAGGACGGTCCCAGTTTTTAACCAGCTGTCCCGGCAACTTTCAAGAAATGTAGCTCATGTCCCCGTTTTTGGAGAGGGTCGACTGAAAACGGTGGGAGGTGTTTCTTTATGTTTTACAAAGCAGGGATAGTTAGCAGTTGTTTCAAGAAAGCAATTTAATTAACAGGCAAGCGACTGGGTTTTAAAATTGCATTTCATGTATGTTCTTACTGCCTGTTCTGTAATTCTCTGCTGAGGAGCGCTCTTATCGCTTGAAGTAACATTGTAGTCCTTCTTCTATTTTTGTGAAATGTCTCGGTTTTTGGCTTTAAAATTCTGGTCACCCTAGTCTTGGTGGCTCTCCACTAGGAGAGTTGAAAAACTGCGTGGAGACACGCGTGTGGGAGCTGTTGCTTTCACCACAATGCTGGGCCGGGGTGCATTGTGGGACACGGGAGGTGCAGTAATAACCACGCGTCTTCAGGATCATGAATGGTGTCTTTGCTGTGTTGGTGGTCCAGTCACAGGAATCTGTTTCATGGTTTTCGTTTTACCACTAGTGAGTGGATAAGATTAAAGACAAGGCCAGCGGGGCTGGGGTTTCTGCTGCCCTCTGTGCAGCTCACCACGTCCTGCTCCTAAGCATTGATTCAAGGCGCTTTAAAGGTAGTTCTTCAGATGTCTGAGGGGCCTGGCTGAGGATGGACTGTGTGTGGATGTATGACGTTACAACGCATACCATTACAACGCCTACCTTTACATCGTAAGTTTTATAACGCATACCATTACAACGCATAATGCTTTTGGGCGCTGGATAGTGAATAGTTTAATTTACTATTCCAACTCCAGTCCCCGTGGATAGTAGGGAAGGTGTTGGATAGTACATTAAACCTATTCCCTATCCTAGAGCGCCCCCCAGCGCTATGCGTTGTAATAGTTTGCGTTGTAAAAGTTTCGTTGTAATGGTAGTTCGTTGTAAAAGTTTCGTTGTAAAGGCTGTATACCCTGTGTGTGTGTGTGGGCGGGGGCTCTTGCTAGAGAATGAACAAGAGGCCTCTTACCCCCAAACTGTAGGCATTGAGATGTTTGACAACATTGAAACTTCTTGTTTTGCAACATGACATTGTTTCTACATTCACACCAGGTGCATAATTCCGCCATCTAGTGGTGGGCTCCAGAAGTAGATTTGTTTTCTGTTTTTAGCGGACAAGTGTTTTCTTTTCCTATGTCAGACAGTTCTGTGGACTTCTGGCATCAAGATTCAGCCTTAAAGTTTCATCTCTCGTCTGGAGTGTATCTGTCTCTGACTCTCGGCAGGGTGTATTTGTATTTCTGATTCTTGTCTGGGGTGTTTGTATGTCTTTCTCACTCTCATCAGGGGTGTATTTGTTTCTGACTGTTGTCTGGGGTGTATTTGTTTCTGATTCTTGTCTGGGGTGTATTTGTATTTGTTTCTGACACTTGTCTGGGTGTATTTGTTTCTGACTCATCTGGGGTGTATTTGTTTCTGATTCTTGTCTGGGGTGTTTGTATTTCTCACTCTCATCAGGGGTGTATTTGTATTTCTGATTCTTGTCTGGGGTGTTTGTATTTCTTTCTCACTCTCATCAGGGGTGTATTTATTTCTGATTCTTGTCTGGGGTGTTTGTATTTCTCACTCTCATCAGGGGTGTATTTGTATTTCTGATTCTTGTCTGGGGTGTTTGTATTTCTTTCTCACTCTCATCAGGGGTGTATTTATTTCTGATTCTTGTCTGGAGTGTGTTTGTATTTGTTTTTGACTGTTGTCTGGGGTGTATTTGTTTCTTGTTCTCATCTGGAGTGTATTTGTTTCTGATTCTTGTCTGGGGTGTATTTGTATTTGTTTCTGACACTTGTCTGGGTGTATTTGTTTCTGACTCATCTGGGGTGTATTTGTTTCTTGTTCTCGTCTGGGGTATATTTGTTGCTGATACTCCTCAGGGTTTATGTGTTTTAACTCTCGCCTGAGGTGTATTTGTTTCTGATACTCGTCTGGGGTGTATTTGTATTTATTTCTGATTTTCACCTGAGTGATTTGTTTCTGACTCTCATCTGGGGTGTATTTCTTTCTCACTCTCATCAGGGGTGTATTTATTTCTGATTCTTGTCTGGAGTGTATTTGTATTTGTTTCTGACTGTTGTCTGGGGTGTATTTGTTTCTTGTTCTCATCTGGAGTGTATTTGTTTCTGATTCTTGTCTGGGGTGTATTTGTATTTGTTTCTGACACTTGTCTGGGGTGTATTTGTTTCTGACTCATCTGGGGTGTATTTGTTTCTTGTTCTCGTCTGGGGTATATTTGTTGCTGATACTCCTCAGGGTGTATGTGTTTTATACTCTCGTCGGAGGTGTATATGTTTCTGATACTCGTCTGGTATGTATTTTTATTTATTTCTGATTCTCACCTGGGTGATTTGTTTCTCACTCCCAACAGGCGTGTTTTTATTTCTGAGTCTTGTCTGAAGTGTATTTGTTTCTGACTCTTGTCAGGGTGTATTTGTTGCTCATTCTCCTCAGGGTGTATTTATTTTTTACTCTCGTCTGCGGTGTATTTATTCCTGACACTCGTCTGGAGTGTATCTTTTTCTGACTCTCGTCTTGGGTGTATTTGATTCTTGTTCTCGTCTGGGGTGTATTTGTTTCTGACTCTCGTCTGGGGTGTATTTGTTTCTCACTCTCATAAGGGGTGTACTTATTTCTGATACTTGTCTGGGGTGTATTTGTATTTGTTTCTGACACTTGTCTGAGGTGTATTTGTTTCAGGCTCGTCTGGGGTGTATATGTTTCTGATACTCATCTGAGGTGTATTTGTATTTTTTTCTGATTCTCGCCTGGGGTGTATTTGTTTCTCACTCGCATCAGGGGTGTATTTATTTCTGATTCCTGTCTGGAGTGTATTTGTATTTGTTTCTGACTGTCTTCTGGGGTGTATTTGTTGCTCATACTCCTCAGGGTGTATTTGTTTTTTACTCTCGTCTGCGGTGTACCTATTTCTGACACTAGTCTGGAGTGTATCTGTCTCTGACTCTCGTCTTGGGTGAATATGTTTCTTGTTCTCGTCTGGGGTGTATTTGTTTCTGACTCTCGTCTGGGGTGTATTTGTTTCTCACTCTCATCAGGGGTGTATTTATTTCTGATTCTTGTCTGGGGTGTATTTGTTTCTGACTCGACTGGGGTGTATCTGTTTCTTGTTCTCGTCTGGGGTATATTTGTTAATGTTAATGTTAATGTTAATATGAATTTATTAAGCGCTCGTACGCCCGGGGGCTTCATGGCGCTATAGGAAGGAACAAAACGCACCAGTTAGAAATAGAAATGAGGCGGCTCAGCAATATGCCTGGGAGAAAAGCCAGGTTGTTGCTGATACTCCTCAGGGTGTATGTGTTTTATACTCTTGTCTGAGGTGTATATGTTTCTGCTACTCGTCTGGGGTGTATTTGTATTTATTTCTGATTCTCACCTGGGTGATTTGTTACTGACTCTCATGTGGGGTGTATTTGTTTCTCATTCGCAACAGGGGTGTTTTTATTTCGCATTCTTGTCTGGAGTGTATTTGTATCTGACTGTTGTCTGGGATGTATTTCTTTCTGACTCTTGTCAGGGTGTATTTGCTGCTCATACTCCTCAGGGTGTACCTGTTTTTTACTCTCGTCTGCGGTGTATTTATTTCTGACACTCGTCTGGAGTGTATCTGTCTCTGACTCTCGTCTTGGGTGTATTTGTTTCTTGTTCTGGTCCGGGGTGTATTTGTTTCTGACACTTGTCTGGGGTCAATTTGTTTCTCACTCTCATCAGGGGTGTATTTATTTCTAATTCTTGTCTGGGGTGTATTTGTATTTGTTTCTGACACTTGTCGGGGGTGTATTTGTTTCTGACTCATCTGGGGTGTATTTGTTTCTTGTTCTCGTCTGGGGTGTATTTGTTGCTGATACTCCTCAGGGTGTATTTGTTTCAGATTCTCATCTGGAGTGTATTTGTTTCTGATTCTCGTCTGGGGTGTATTTGTTTCAGATTCTCGTCTGGGGTGTATTTGTTTCAGATTCTCGTCTGGAGTGTATTTGTTTCTGATTCTCGTCTGGAGGGTATTTGTTTCTGATTCTCGTCTAGAGTGTATTTGTTCCTGACTCTTGTCCGGGATGTATTTGTTTCGGATTCTCGTCTAGAGTGGATTTGTTTCTGACTCTCGTCTAGGGTGTATTTGTTTCTGATTCTCGTCTGGGTTGTAGTTGTTTCACATTTTCGTCCAGGGTGTGTTTGTTGCTGATTCTCATCTGAGGTATATTTAATTCTGATTCTCATTTAGGTGCATTTGTTTCCGATTCTCATCTGAGGTGTATTTGTTACTGACTCTCGTCCTGGGTGTATTTGTTTCTAACTCTCGTCTGAGGTGTATATGTTTGTGATACTCCTTATGGTGTATTTGTTTTATGCTCTTGTCTGGGGTAAAGTAAAGTAAAGTCCACATTTGTAAAGCGCACAATCACCCGTAAGGGTCTCTAGGCGCTGGGGGGCCGTCGGGAAGATTAAGCGAGCTATTGCCCAGAGTCACATGGTGCTGGGCTAACCTGCCGCCGGAGCCGGGGATCGAACCGTGGTCCCCAGATTCCAGCGTCAGTCGCCCTGGCCGCGGCGCCACACCTCTCCCTCTGTTGCTAATTCTCATCAGGGTGTATTTGTTTTATACTCTCGTCTGAGGTGTACATGTTTCTGATACTCGTCTGGGGTGTATTTGTATTTATTTCTCATTCTTGCCTGGGGTGTATTTGTTTCTCACTCGCATCAGGGGTGTATTTATTTCTGATTCTTGTCTGGAGTGTATTTGTCTTTGTTTCTGACTCTTGTCAGGGTGTATTTGTTGCTCATGCTCCTCAGGGTGTATTTGTTTTTTATTCTTGTTGAAATGTATTTATTTCTGACACTTGTCTGGCATGTATCTGTCTCTGACTCTTGTCTTGGGTGTATTTGTTTCTTGTTCTCGTCTAGGGTGTATTTGTTTCTGACTCTCGTCTGGGGTGTATTTGTTTCTCACTCTCATCAGGGGTGGATTTATATCTGATTCTTGTCTGGGGTGTATTTGTATTTGTTTCTGACACTTGTCTGGGTTGTGTTTGTTTCTGACTCGTCTGGGGTGTATTTGTTTCTTGTTTTCATCTAGGGTATATTTGTTGCTGATACTCCTCCGGGTGTATTTGTTTTATACTCTCTTCTGAGGTGTATATGTTTCTGATACTCGCCTGGGGTGTATTTGTATTTATTTCTGATTCTCACCTGGGTGCATTTGTTTCTGACTCTCATCTGGGGTGTATTTGTTTCTCACTCACATCAGGTGTGTGTTCATTTCTGATTCTTGTCTGGGGTGTATTTATGTTTGTTATTGACTCTCGTCTGGGATGTATTTGTTTCTGACTCTCGGCAGGGTGTATTTGTTGCTCACACTCCTCAGGGTGTATTTGTTTTTTACTCTCATCTGCGGTGTATTTATTTCTGATACTCGTTTGGAGTGTATCTTTTTCTGACTCTCGTCTTGGGTGTATTTGTTTTTTGTTCTCGTCTGGGGTGTATTTGTTTCTGACTCTCGACTGGGGTGCATTTGTTTCTCACTCTCATCAGGGTGTATTTATTTCTGATTCTTGTCTGGGGTGTATTTATATTTGTTTCTGACACTTGTCTGGGGTGTATTTGTAACTGATTCTCGTCTTGGGTGTAGTTGTTTCAGTTTTTCGTCCAGGGTGTGTTTGTTGCTGATTCTCATCTGAGGTATATTTAATTCTTATTCTCGTTTAGGTGTATTTGTTTCTTGTTCTCGTCTGGGGTGTATTTGTTTCTGACATTAGTCTGGGGTATATTTGTTTCTCTCTCTCATCAGGGGTGTATTTATTTCTGATTCTTGTCTGGGGGTGTATTTGTTTTTGTTTCTGACACTTGTATGGGGTGTATTTGTTTCTGACTCGTCTGGGGTGTATTTGTTTCAGATTCGCGTCTGGAATGTATTTGTTTCTCATTCTCGTCTGGCGTGTATTTGTTTCAGATTCTATTCTAGAGTATATTTGTTTCTGACTCTCGTCTGGGGTCTATTTGTTTCAGATTCTCGCCTGGGGTGTATTTGTTTCTGACTCTTGTCTGGGGTGTATTTGTTTCTGATTCTCGTCTTGGGTGTAGTTGTTTCAGTTTTTCGTCCAGGGTGAGTTGGTTGCTGATTCTCATCTGAGGTATATTTAATTATTATTCTGGTTTAGGTGCATTTGTTTCCGATTCTCATCTGAGGTGTATTTGGTACTGACTCTCGTCTTGGGTGTATTTGTTTTATAGTCTCGTCTGAGGTGTATTTGTTTCTTGTTCTCGTCGGGGGTGTGTTTGTTGCTGATACTCATCAGGGTGTATTTGTTTTATACTCTCGTCTGAGGTGTATATGTTTCTGATACTCGTCTCTCCCACCTAGCGCCACTCAAAACTACCCTCAATGCAGCTGACAGAATGGTCACCGGAGTCAAAACATTTGACCATATATCTCCAGCACTCCGAGAACTGAAATGGTTCCTAGTGTAAATGCGTGCCAGCTTCAGAACTGCCTGCCTCACACACAAAGCCCTGCACACAGGGAAACCGGAATACCTAGCTTCTAAACGTAAGAAAGCCTTCCAGTCTAGAAGCCCCAGGAGTTCCAACTCCCTCTTACTCATCTCCTTGAAAACGAGCAAACAAAAAAACGCAGCCCGCTCCTTTGCAGGAAATGCTCCCAAAATCTGGAACTCCATCCATGTGGACATCAGAACTATCCCCTCCTTTCCAAAATGTAAAAGTCTCCTAAAAGACCTTTACCTCAACCGTGCCGCCCCGAACTCAAATCTGTGGCTCACAAGCCTCCACCCGGCATACACCGGACATTGCGCACTCACTGCCTACTTCATCCCCTCTCCCCACCCATCGCCTTGGTTCATCGCCGCTCAGAGAAAATCTGAGCCTAAAACTTTGTCTATACATCGAGATTACCCTCTAGACCTCTCTACCGCAATGGCGCACCTCGGACCCCTAGACCTCTCTACCTCAATGGCGCACCTCGGACCCCTAGACCTCTCTACCTCAATGACGCACCTCAGACGCTCAGCACAATTTTAACTTTTGAACACTTATGAATACGTTTATTTTATTCTACTATCCTGTATTTAATTTCTCTCCCTCCTGCTGTAAAGAGCTCCGATACCTTCAGGTCTGGCCAGCGCTGTAGAAAACTTCTTAAATAAATAAAAAATATATATTTCTGATTCTCGACTGGGGTGTATTTGTTTCTCACTCTCATCATGGGTGTATTTGTTTCTGACACTTGCCAGGTGTGTATTTGTTTCTGACTTGTCTGGGATGTATTTGTTTCTCGTCTGAGGTAGACTTGTTGCTGATACTCCTCAGGGTTTATTTGTTTTATACTCTCGTCGGAGGTGTATATGTTTCTGATACTTGTCTAGGTTGTATTTGTATTTATTTCTGATTCTCGCCTGGGTGCATTTGTTTCTGACTCCCATCTGGGGTGTAATTGTTTCTCACTCGCATTAGGGGTGTATTTATTTCAGATTCTTGTCTGGAGTGTATTTGTATTTGTTTCTGACTCCTGTCAGGGTGTATTTGTTGCTCATACTCCTCTGGGTGTATTTGTTTTTTACTCTCATCTGCAGTGTATTTATTTCTGACACTCGTCTGGAGTGTATCTGTCTCTGACTCTCGTCTTGGGTGTATTTGTTTCTGACTCTCTTCTGGGGTGTATTTCTTTGTGATTCTTGTGTGGGGTGTATTTGTATTTGTTTCTGACACTTGTCTGGGGTGTATTTGTTTCCGACTTGTCTGGGGTGTATTTGTTTCTTGTTCTCGTCTGGGGTGTATTTGTTTCTCACTCTCATCATGGGTACATTTATTTCTGATTCTTGTCTGGGGTGTATTTGTTTCTGACACTTGCCTGGTGTGTATTTGTTTCTGACTTGTCTGGGATGTATTTGTTTCTCGTCTGAGGTAGACTTGTTGCTGATACTCCTCAGGGTTTATTTGTTTTATACTCTCGTCGGAGGTGTATATGTTTCTGATACTTGTCTAGGTTGTATTTGTATTTATTTCTGATTCTCGCCTGGGTGCATTTGTTTCTGACTCCCATCTGGGGTGTAATTGTTTCTCACTCGCATTAGGGGTGTATTTATTTCAGATTCTTGTCTGGAGTGTATTTGTATTTGTTTCTGACTCCTGTCAGGGTGTATTTGTTGCTCATACTCCTCTGGGTGTATTTGTTTTTTACTCTCATCTGCAGTGTATTTATTTCTGACACTCGTCTGGAGTGTATCTGTCTCTGACTCTCGTCTTGGGTGTATTTGTTTCTGACTCTCTTCTGGGGTGTATTTCTTTGTGATTCTTGTGTGGGGTGTATTTGTATTTGTTTCTGACACTTGTCTGGGGTGTATTTGTTTCCGACTTGTCTGGGGTGTATTTGTTTCTTGTTCTCGTCTGGGGTATATTTGTTGCTGATACTCCTCAGGGTGTATTTGTTTTATACTCTTGTCTGAGGTGTATATGTTTCTGATACTCGTCTGGTGTGTATTTGTATTTATTTCTGACTCTCATCTGGGGTGCATTTGTTTCTGACTCTCATCTGGGGTGTGTTTATTTCTGATTCTTGTCTGGGGCATATTTGTATTTGTTTCCCTCGTCTGGGGTGTATTTGTGTATGACTCTCGGCATGGTGTACTTGTTCCTCATACTCCTCAGGGTCTATTTGTTTTTTACTCTCATCTGTGGTGTATTTATTTCTGATACTCGTGTGGAGTGTATCTGTTTCTGACTCTAATCTTGGATGTATTTGTTACTTATTCTCGTCTGGGGTGTATTTGTTTCTGACTCTCGTCTGGGGTGTATTTGTTTCTCACTCTCATCAGGGTTGTGCTTAGTTCTGATTCTTGTCTGGGGTGTATTTGTATTTGTTTCTGACACTTGTCTGGTGTGTATTTGTTTCTGACTTGTCTGGGGTGTATTAGTTGCTGATACTCCTCATGGTGTATTTGTTTCTGATTCTCGTCTGGGGTGTATTTGTTTCAGATTCTCGTCTGGAGTGTATTTGTTTCTGATTCTCGTCTGGGGTGTATTTGTTTCAAATTCTCTTCTAGAGTGTATTTGTTTCTGACTTGTCTGGGGTGTATTAGTTGCTCCTCATGGTGTATTTGTTTCTGATTCTCGTCTGGGGTGTATTTGTTTCAGATTCTCGTCTGGAGTGTATATGTTTCTGATTCTCGTCTGGGGTGTATTTGTTTCAGATTCTCGTCTAGAGTGTATTTGTTTCTGACTCTCGTCTGGGGTGTATTTGTTTCAGATTCTCATCTAGAGTGTATTTGTTTCTGACTCGTCTGGGGTGTATTTGTTTCACATTCTCGTATAGAGTGTATTTGTTTCGGACTCTCATCTGGGGTGTATTTGTTTCTGACTCTCATCTGGGGTGTGTTTGTTTCTGAGTCTCGTCTGGGGTGTATTTGTTTCAGATTTTCGTCTAGAGTGTATTTGTTTCTGACTCTCGTCTGAGGTGTATTTGTTTCAGATTCTCGTCAAGGTGTATTTGTTTCTGTTTCTTGTATGGGTGTATTTGTTTCTGATATTCGTCTGAGGTGTATTTGTTTCTGATTCTCGTCAGGGTGTATTTGTTTCTGATTCTCGTCTGGGTGTATTTGTTATTGACACTTGTGCGGGGTGTATTTGTTTCTAACTCTTGTCAGGGTGTATTTGTTGCTGATGCTCCTCAGGGTGTATTTTATTTTTTTACTCTCGTCTGAGGTGTATTTGTTTCTGACTCTTGCCTGGGGTTTATTTGTTTTTGACTCTCTCCTGGGGTGTATTTGTTTCTCACTCTTGTCTTGGGTGTATTTATTTCTGATTCTCGTCTACGGTCTATTTGTTTCTAGTACTCGCCTGAGGTGTATTTCTTTCTGATTCTCATCTATGGTCTATTTGTTTCTGATACTCGCCTGAGGTGTATTTATTTCTGATTCTCGTCTATGGTCTATTTTTTCTGATACTCCCCAGAGGTGTATTTATTTCTGATTCTCGTCCGGGTGTATTTGTTGCTGGTACTCGCATGAGGTGTATTTGTTTTTGACTCACATCTGGGGTATATTTGGTTTTCACTCTCATCAGGAGTGTATTTGTTTCTGTTTCTCGTCTATGGTCTATTTGTTTCTGATACTCGCCTGAGGTGTATTTATTTCCGATTCTCATCAGGGTGTATTTGTTTCTGATACTCGAATGAGGTGTATTTATTTCTGATTCTCATCAGGGTGTATTTGTTTCTGATACTCGAATGAGGTGTATTTATTTCTGATTCCCGTCTATGGTCTATTTGTTTCTGATACTCGCCTGAAGTGTATTTCTTTCATATTCTCATCTATGGTCTATTTGTTACTGATACTCGTCTGAGGTGTACTTATTTCTGATTCTCGTCTACGGTCTATTTGTTTCTGATACTTGCCTGAAGTGTATTTCTTTCATATTCTCGTTTATGGTCTATTTGTTTCTGATACTCGCCTGAAGTGTATTTCTTTCATATTCTCATCTATGGTCTATTTGTTACTGATACTCGTCTGAGGTGTACTTATTTCTGATTCTCGTCTACGGTCTATTTGTTTCTGATACTTGCCTGTGTGTCAGTAGCGACGGGTGTGTCATTGGTGACAGGTGTGTCATTAGCGACAAGTGTGTCAGTAGCGACGGGTGTGTCATTGGTGACAGGTGTGTCAGTAGTGACAGGTGTCAGTAGCGACAGGTGTGTCATTAGCGACAAGTGTGTCAGTAGAGACGGGTGTGTCAGTAGCGACGGGTGTGTCAGTAGCAAAAGGTGTGTCACTAGCGACAGGTGTGTCAGTGGTCACAGGTGTGTCATTAGCGACAGGTGTGTCAGTAGCGACAGGTGTGTCAGTAGTGACAGGTGTGTCACTAGCGACAGGTGAGTCACTAGCGACAGGTGTGTCACTAGTGACATGTGTGTCACTAGCGACAGGTGTGTCAGTAGTGACAGGTGTGTCACTAGCGACAGGTGTGTCAGTGGTGACAGGTGTGTCATTAGCGACAGGTGTGTCAGTAGCGACAGGTGTGTCAGTAGTGACAGGTGTGTCACTAGCGACAGGTGAGTCACTAGCGACAGGTGAGTCACTAGCGACAGGTGTGTCACTAGTGACATGTGTGTCACTAGCGACAGGTGTGTCAGTAGTGACAGGTGTGTCACTAGCGACAGGTGTGTCAGTAGTGACAGGTGTGTCACTAGCGACAGGTGTGTCAGTGGTGACAGGTGTGTCATTAGCGACAGGTGTGTCAGTAGCGACAGGTGTGTCAGTAGTGACAGGTGTGTCACTAGCGACAGGTGTGTCACTAGTGACATGTGTGTCACTAGCGACAGGTGTGTCAGTAGTGACAGTGACACAAGTTGTGGTAGGTGTGCCAGTGATTGCACATGTGTGACAAGTGACAGTAACCATTGCAGTATTCTTGGGGGGGGGCAGTTGTGGGTGGTGTGGGGGTGCCCGTGAGTCTGTGGTTGTCATAGACAGAGGTTTGCTGCTTTCTTCTGCCCTCTGCGGCAGATGTTTCTTTTCACTCTTTCACTCTCTGATTGACGTTTTCAGTTTTTTATTCTTTATTATTGACTATATGCTGCTTCTTTGAGGGCAGAACATGTTTACTTGAATCTAACCTGCTGATTTCTTCTCTCCTGTCTCCTCCACCCGTTCCTCCCCCTGTGTCTCTCCACCTGGCTTGTGTCTCCCCCGCCTCCCCCTGTGTCTCTCCGCCTCCCCCTGTGTCTCTCCACCTGGCTTGTGTCTCCCCCGCCTCCCCCTGTGTCTCTCCGCCTCCCCCTGTGTCTCTCCGCCTCCCCCTGTGTCTCTCCACCTTGCCTGTGTCTCTCCCCGCCTCCCCCTGTATCTCTCCATCTCCCTGTGTCTCCCCCCACCTCCCCCCGCCTCACCCCCACTCTCCGTCTTGGCCCCTCCCACCTCTCCTCAGGAGCCCCGAGGCTGTGATCCAGCAGGAGCGGTTGCAGGCCATCGCGGTGAGTACACCTCCCCGCCCCCTGCCCAGGGTCACACACGGCGGCTGTCGCAGTGCGCATGTGCGCTAACCAGGCTCTTGTACCAACCTGCGAGGCATGCTGTATGCGAGTATGGACTTGAAGCCCCGCCCACTCTCCGCCCTCATTTGTCATTGGTTTGTGCCATTGTCCATTGTAAATGCTGGCTTCTGATTCGTTAATTGGCTTGTCAGTCCCTCCTTAGTACCGCCTTGTCTTTATTTGTAACCTTCCATGAGGACTGGCCCTTTCACTTCTGCTGTTACACTGTATGGTTTATTTAGTCTGTTAGCACTATTTTATTTAATGAGTTTCTCCTACTGCCGGCACCATATGCTTTCCTGCAACATTCAATGCCTTTTATTTATGTTAATTATGAAAACAGATAAAAGACATTGCCATTCATGCCAATTGCTTAAACTCTGGCCAATGGGAGACCGATTGCAATGAAAATGCTTCTTTCTGCATGTCCCTGGAGCAGTCTCTTCTACAGACACCGAGTCCTGGGGCAGTCTCTTGTAGACACACACCAGGAGCATCTCACACACACTCTCCCCCGGGGCGGCTTCTCCCAGCCGCAGTCAGATTCCTAGAAGACGGATCGATGCGTGAGGCCCCGAGTCCACCAGCTCTGATTGTCTGCACTGCCCAGGCCCCCCTAGGCCAGGCTGTCCCCAGCTAGCCTCCAGGACTGGCCTCAGGGTCCCCTAGGCCAGGCTGTCCCCAGCTAGCCTCCAGGACTGGCCTCAGGGTCTCTGCACTGCCCAGACCCCTAGGCCAGGCTGTCCCCAGTTAGCCTCCAGGACTGGCCTCGGGGTCTCTGCACTGTCCAGACCCCTAGGCCAGGCTGTCCCCAGTTAGCCTCCAGGACTGGCCTCAGGGTCTCTGCACTGCCCAGACCCCTAGGCCAGGCTGTCCCCAGTTAGCCTCCAGGACTGGCCTCGGGGTCTCTGCACTGTCCAGGTCCCTAGGCCAGGCTGTCCCCAGCTAGCCTCCAGGACTGGCCTCAGGGTCCCCTAGGCCAGGCTCTCCCCAGCTAGCCTCCAGGACTGGCCTCGGGGTCTCTGCACTGTCCAGGTCCCTAGGCCAGGCTGTCCCCAGCTAGCCTCCAGGACTGGCCTCAGGGTCCCCTAGGCCAGGCTGTCCCCAGCTAGCCTCCAGGACTGGCCTCAGGGTCTCTGCACTGCCCAGACCCCTAGGCCAGGCTGTCCCCAGTTAGCCTCCAGGACTGGCCTCGGGGTCTCTGCACTGTCCAGACCCCTAGGCCAGGCTGTCCCCAGTTAGCCTCCAGGACTGGCCTCAGGGTCTCTGCACTGCCCAGACCCCTAGGCCAGGCTGTCCCCAGTTAGCCTCCAGGACTGGCCTCGGGGTCTCTGCACTGTCCAGGTCCCTAGGCCAGGCTGTCCCCAGCTAGCCTCCAGGACTGGCCTCAGGGTCCCCTAGGCCAGGCTCTCCCCAGCTAGCCTCCAGGACTGGCCTCGGGGTCTCTGCACTGTCCAGGTCCCTAGGCCAGGCTGTCCCCAGCTAGCCTCCAGGACTGGCCTCAGGGTCCCCTAGGCCAGGCTGTCCCCAGCTAGCCTCCAGGACTGGCCTCAGGGTCTCTGCACTGCCCAGACCCCTAGGCCAGGATGTCCCCAGCTAGCCTCCAGGACTGGCCTCAGGGTCCCCTAGGCCAGGCTGTCCCCAGCTAGCCTCCAGAACTGGCCTCAGGGTCTCTGCACTGCCCAGACCCCTAGGCCAGGATGTCCCCAGCTAGCCTCCAGGACTGGCCTCAGGGTCCCCTAGGCCAGGCTCTCCCCAGCTAGCCTCAAGGACTGGCCTCGGGGTCTCTGCACTGTCCAGGCCCCTAGGCCAGGATGTCCCCAGCTAGCCTCCAGGACTGGCCTCAGGGTCCCCTAGGCCAGGCTCTCCCCAGCTAGCCTCAAGGACTGGCCTCGGGGTCTCTGCACTGTCCAGGCCCCTAGGCCAGGATGTCCCCAGCTAGCCTCCAGGACTGGCCTCAGGGTCCCCTAGGCCAGGCTGTCCCCAGCTAGCCTCCAGAACTGGCCTCAGGGTCTCTGCACTGCCCAGACCCCTAGGCCAGGATGTCCCCAGCTAGCCTCCAGGACTGGCCTCAGGGTCCCCTAGGCCAGGCTCTCCCCAGCTAGCCTCAAGGACTGGCCTCGGGGTCTCTGCACTGTCCAGGCCCCTAGGCCAGGATGTCCCCAGCTAGCCTCCAGGACTGGCCTCAGGGTCCCCTAGGCCAGGCTCTCCCCAGCTAGCCTCAAGGACTGGCCTCGGGGTCTCTGCCCTGGCCTCAGGGTCCCCTAGGCCAGGCTGTCCCCAGCTAGCCTCCAGGACTGGCCTCAGGGTCCCCTAGGCCAGGCTGTCCCCAGCTAGCCTCCAGGACTGGCCTCAGGGTCTCTGCACTGCCCAGACCCCTAGGCCAGGCTGTCCCCAGTTAGCCTCCAGGACTGGCCTCGGGGTCTCTGCACTGTCCAGGTCCCTAGGCCAGGCTGTCCCCAGCTAGCCTCCAGGACTGGCCTCAGGGTCCCCTAGGCCAGGCTGTCCCCAGCTAGCCTCCAGGACTGGCCTCAGGGTCTCTGCACTGCCCAGACCCCTAGGCCAGGATGTCCCCAGCTAGCCTCCAGGACTGGCCTCAGGGTCCCCTAGGCCAGGCTGTCCCCAGCTAGCCTCCAGGACTGGCCTCAGGGTCTCTGCACTGCCCAGACCCCTAGGCCAGGATGTCCCCAGCTAGCCTCCAGGACTGGCCTCAGGGTCCCCTAGGCCAGGCTATCCCCAGCTAGCCTCAAGGACTGGCCTCGGGGTCTCTGCACTGTCCAGGCCCCTAGGCCAGGATGTCCCCAGCTAGCCTCCAGGACTGGCCTCAGGGTCCCCTAGGCCAGGCTCTCCCCAGCTAGCCTCAAGGACTGGCCTCGGGGTCTCTGCACTGCCCAGGCCCCCCTAGGCCAGGCTGTCCCCAGCTAGCCTCCAGGACTGGCCTCAGGGTCCCCTAGGCCAGGCTGTCCCCAGCTAGCCTCCAGGACTGGCCTCAGGGTCTCTGCACTGCCCAGACCCCTAGGCCAGGATGTCCCCAGCTAGCCTCCAGGACTGGCCTCAGGGTCCCCTAGGCCAGGCTCTCCCCAGCTAGCCTCAAGGACTGGCCTCGGGGTCTCTGCACTGTCCAGGCCCCTAGGCCAGGATGTCCCCAGCTAGCCTCCAGGACTGGCCTCAGGGTCCCCTAGGCCAGGCTCTCCCCAGCTAGCCTCCAGGACTGGCCTCAGGGTCTCTGCACTGCCCAGACCCCTATTATTTTTTAATTTTATAGAGCGCCCCCAGCTGTCCCCAGCTAGCCTCCAGGACTGGCCTCAGGGTCCCCTAGGCCAGGCTGTCCCCAGCTAGCCTCCAGGACTGGCCTCGGGGTCTCTGCACTGCCCAGACCCCTAGGCCAGGATGTCCCCAGCTAGCCTCCAGGACTGGCCTCAGGGTCCCCTAGGCCAGGCTCTCCCCAGCTAGCCTCAAGGACTGGCCTCTGGGTCTCTGCACTGTCCAGGCCCCTAGGCCAGGCTGTCCCCAGCTAGCCTCCAGGACTGGCCTCAGGGTCCCCTAGGCCAGGCTGTCCCCAGCTAGCCTCCAGGACTGGCCTCGGGGTCTCTGCACTGCCCAGACCCCTAGGCCAGGATGTCCCCAGCTAGCCTCCAGGACTGGCCTCAGGGTCCCCTAGGCCAGGCTCTCCCCAGCTAGCCTCAAGGACTGGCCTCGGGGTCTCTGCACTGTCCAGGCCCCTAGGCCAGGCTGTCCCCAGCTAGCCTCCAGGACTGGCCTCGGGGTCTCTGCACTGCCCAGGCCCCTAGGCCAGGCTGTCCCCAGCTAGCCTCCAGGACTGGCCTCGGGGTCTCTGCACTGTCCAGGTCCCTAGGCCAGGCTGTCCCCAGCTAGCCTCCAGGACTGGCCTCAGGGTCCCCTAGGCCAGGCTCTCCCCAGCTAGCCTCAAGGACTGGCCTCGGGGTCTCTGCACTGCCCAGACCCCTAGGCCAGAATGTCCCCAGCTAGCCTCCAGGACTGGCCTCAGGGTCCCCTAGGCCAGGCTGTCCCCAGCTAGCCTCCAGGACTGGCCTCGGGGTCTCTGCACTGCCCAGACCTCTAGGCCAGGATGTCCCCAGCTAGCCTCCAGGACTGGCCTCAGGGTCCCCTAGGCCAGGCTCTCCCCAGCTAGCCTCCAGGACTGGCCTCGGGGTCTCTGCACTGCCCAGACCCCTAGGCCAGGATGTCCCCAGCTAGCCTCCAGGACTGGCCTCAGGGTCCCCTAGGCCAGGCTCTCCCCAGCTAGCCTCAAGGACAGGCCTCGGGGTCTCTGCACTGTCCAGGCCCCTAGGCCAGGCTGTCCCCAGCTAGCCTCCAGGACTGGCCTCGGGGTCTCTGCACTGCCCAGGCCCCTAGGCCAGGCTGTCCCCAGCTAGCCTCCAGGACTGGCCTCGGGGTCTCTGCACTGTCCAGGTCCCTAGGCAGGGCTGTCCCCAGCTAGCCTCCAGGACTGGCCTCAGGGTCCCCTAGGCCAGGCTGTCCCCAGCTAGCCTCCAGGACTGGCCTCGGGGTCTCTGCACTGCCCAGACCCCTAGGCCAGGATGTCCCCAGCTAGCCTCCAGGACTGGCCTCAGGGTCCCCTAGGCCAGGCTCTCCCCAGCTAGCCTCAAGGACTGGCCTCGGGGTCTCTGCACTGTCCAGGCCCCTAGGCCAGGCTGTCCCCAGCTAGCCTCCAGGACTGGCCTCGAGGTCTCTGCACTGCCCAGGCCCCTAGGCCAGGCTGTCCCCAGCTAGCCTCCAGGACTGGCCTCGGGGTCTCTGCACTGTCCAGGTCCCTAGGCCAGACTGTCCCCAGCTAGCCTCCAGGACTGGCCTCAGGGTCCCCTAGGCCAGGCTGTCCCCAGCTAGCCTCCAGGACTGGCCTCGGGGTCTCTGCACTGCCCAGACCCCTAGGCCAGGATGTCCCCAGCTAGCCTCCAGGACTGGCCTCAGGGTCCCCTAGGCCAGGCTGTCCCCAGCTAGCCTCCAGGACTGGCCTCGGGGTCTCTGCACTGCCCAGACCCCTAGGCCAGGATGTCCCCAGCTAGCCTCCAGGACTGGCCTCAGGGTCCCCTAGGCCAGGCTCTCCCCAGCTAGCCTCCAGGACTGGCCTCGGGGTCTCTGCACTGCCCAGACCCCTAGGCCAGGATGTCCCCAGCTAGCCTCCAGGACTGGCCTCAGGGTCCCCTAGGCCAGGCTCTCCCCAGCTAGCCTCAAGGACTGGCCTCGGGGTCTCTGCACTGTCCAGGCCCCTAGGCCAGGCTGTCCCCAGCTAGCCTCCAGGACTGGCCTCGGGGTCTCTGCACTGCCCAGGCCCCTAGGCCAGGCTGTCCCCAGCTAGCCTCCAGGACTGGCCTCTGGGTCTCTGCACTGTCCAGGTCCCTAGGCCGGGCTGTCCCCAGCTAGCCTCCAGGACTGACCTCGGGGTCTCTGCACTGTCCAGGCCCCTAGGCCAGGCTGACCCCAGCTAGCCTCCAGGACTGGCCTCGGGGTCTCTGCACTGTCTGTGCCCCTAGGCCAGGCTGTCCCCAGCTAGCCTCCAGGACTGGCCTCGGGGTCTCTGCACTGCCCAGGCCCCTAGGCCAGGCTGTCCCCAGCTAGCCTCCAGGACTGGCCTCAGGGTCTCTGCACTGTCTGTGCCCCTAGGCCAGGATGTCCCCAGCTAGCCTCCAGGACTGGCCTCAGGGTCCCCTAGGCCAGGCTCTCCCCAGCTAGCCTCCAGGACTGGCCTCAGGGTCTCTGCACTGCCCAGACCCCTATTATTTTTGAATTTTATAGAGCGCCCCCAGCTGTCCCCAGCTAGCCTCCAGGACTGGCCTCAGGGTCCCCTAGGCCAGGCTGTCCCCAGCTAGCCTCCAGGACTGGCCTCGGGGTCTCTGCACTGCCCAGACCCCTAGGCCAGGATGTCCCCAGCTAGCCTCCAGGACTGGCCTCAGGGTCCCCTAGGCCAGGCTCTCCCCAGCTAGCCTCAAGGACTGGCCTCTGGGTCTCTGCACTGTCCAGGCCCCTAGGCCAGGCTGTCCCCAGCTAGCCTCCAGGACTGGCCTCAGGGTCCCCTAGGCCAGGCTGTCCCCAGCTAGCCTCCAGGACTGGCCTCGGGGTCTCTGCACTGCCCAGACCCCTAGGCCAGGATGTCCCCAGCTAGCCTCCAGGACTGGCCTCAGGGTCCCCTAGGCCAGGCTCTCCCCAGCTAGCCTCAAGGACTGGCCTCGGGGTCTCTGCACTGTCCAGGCCCCTAGGCCAGGCTGTCCCCAGCTAGCCTCCAGGACTGGCCTCGGGGTCTCTGCACTGCCCAGGCCCCTAGGCCAGGCTGTCCCCAGCTAGCCTCCAGGACTGGCCTCGGGGTCTCTGCACTGTCCAGGTCCCTAGGCCAGGCTGTCCCCAGCTAGCCTCCAGGACTGGCCTCAGGGTCCCCTAGGCCAGGCTCTCCCCAGCTAGCCTCAAGGACTGGCCTCGGGGTCTCTGCACTGCCCAGACCCCTAGGCCAGAATGTCCCCAGCTAGCCTCCAGGACTGGCCTCAGGGTCCCCTAGGCCAGGCTGTCCCCAGCTAGCCTCCAGGACTGGCCTCGGGGTCTCTGCACTGCCCAGACCCCTAGGCCAGGATGTCCCCAGCTAGCCTCCAGGACTGGCCTCAGGGTCCCCTAGGCCAGGCTCTCCCCAGCTAGCCTCCAGGACTGGCCTCGGGGTCTCTGCACTGCCCAGACCCCTAGGCCAGGATGTCCCCAGCTAGCCTCCAGGACTGGCCTCAGGGTCCCCTAGGCCAGGCTCTCCCCAGCTAGCCTCAAGGACAGGCCTCGGGGTCTCTGCACTGTCCAGGCCCCTAGGCCAGGCTGTCCCCAGCTAGCCTCCAGGACTGGCCTCGGGGTCTCTGCACTGCCCAGGCCCCTAGGCCAGGCTGTCCCCAGCTAGCCTCCAGGACTGGCCTCTGGGTCTCTGCACTGTCCAGGTCCCTAGGCCGGGCTGTCCCCAGCTAGCCTCCAGGACTGACCTCGGGGTCTCTGCACTGTCCAGGCCCCTAGGCCAGGCTGACCCCAGCTAGCCTCCAGGACTGGCCTCGGGGTCTCTGCACTGTCTGTGCCCCTAGGCCAGGCTGTCCCCAGCTAGCCTCCAGGACTGGCCTCGGGGTCTCTGCACTGCCCAGGCCCCTAGGCCAGGCTGTCCCCAGCTAGCCTCCAGGACTGGCCTCAGGGTCTCTGCACTGTCTGTGCCCCTAGGCCAGGCTGTCCCCAGCTAGCCTCCAGGACTGGCCTCGGGGTCTCTGCACTGTCCAGGCCCCTAGGCCAGGCTGACCCCAGCTAGCCTCCAGGACTGGCCTCGGGGTCTCTGCACTGTCTGTGCCCCTAGGCCAGGCTGTCCCCAGCTAGCCTCCAGGACTGGCCTCGGGGTCTCTGCACTGCCCAGGCCCCTAGGCCAGGCTGTCCCCAGCTAGCCTCCAGGACTGGCCTCAGGGTCTCTGCACTGTCTGTGCCCCTAGGCCAGGCTGTCCCCAGCTAGCCTCCAGGACTGGCCTCGGGGTCTCTGCACTGCCCAGGCCCCTAGGCCAGGCTGTCCCCAGCTAGCCTCCAGGACTGGCCTCAGGGTCTCTGCACTGTCTGTGCCCCTAGGCCAGGCTGTCCCCAGCTAGCCTCCAGGACTGGCCTCGGGGTCTCTGCACTGCCCAGGCCCCTAGGCCAGGCTGTCCCCAGCTAGCCTCCAGGACTGGCCTCGGGGTCTCTGCACTGCCCAGGCCCCTAGGCCAGGCTGTCCCCAGCTAGCCTCCAGGACTGGCCTCAGGGTCTCTGCACTGTCCATGCGTGTGAACGGGGCGTGTGGGGCGTGTGCAGCGCGTGCTGCTGGTGCACGGCAGCGCCCCTGACAGCACCTGTGCTCCTTGAAGCCGCAATAAACCCATCCCCTGGTGGAGGCTGCCCCCTGGCGGTGAGAGCCGGGATCGCACACTGCAAGCAGCGCCTCTGTGCAGGCGAGGCGCTGTAACCTGTGCCCGCGTCAGCCGAGCCACCTGTCCACGGGGCAGGGGTGAGTCCACAGAAAGAATCTTTATCCACCCTCTGCCCACCTCGAAAGACCCCTCTTCTTCTAAAGAAGTCTGTCTGTTCATCTGTCTCATATTAAACTCAGTGCCCCAGGGGCGCCGCAGGTGGGTGCACCCGCTTGTTGCCCCCCGAGGGCGCTATGGCACCTCAAAAGGGTCCGCAGACGCTTGGGTTGCCCCTTCTGTAATACTGATGGCGCTGGTGCACATGTACTGCCCGCGCAGTCCTAAGAGTGCGTTCCCGCGTTCGCACAGGGGCCTCATGTAAATGAGGGAGCCACTTTGCCTCCGTACCAGCGCTGTATTATGGATGCAGGCGCTGTATTATAGATGCAGGCGTTGAGGTAAACATGGCTTTTTGAGGTCACTCACAGCGCAGCACAAAAAGGGGGTGCACTGTCAGTGTGGCCCCTGAGGGAAGCTCTGTCGAGGGGTGAAAGGTGGTTCCGACCCCCCCAGACACCACACTGCAGGCAGATGCAGTCACACTCACTGCACCCCCTGCACATGGCACCTCTAACCCCTCTTTGAAACGCAGGCGTGTGGCCGCCTGCACAGACCAACCCAGAGCGACTGTGAAGCAGTCTCTAAGTATTTTACTGAATGTGCTGCCCCCGGGGCACCGCGACTTCACAGCCCTCATGAGGGCATTCGTTGTAAAAGGGCGCACTATCCTTGTTTGTACCTGGCACAGCTGATCAAAGGTGGACTGTGGTGCAAACAAGGACAGCGCTGTGGTGCAAACAAGGACAGCGCTGTGGTGCAAACAAGGACAGTGCTGTGGTGCAAACAAGGACAGTGCTGTGGTGCAAACAAGGACAGCGCTGTGGTGCAAACAAGGACAGCGCTGTGGTGCAAACAAGGACAGTGCTGTGGTGTAAACAAGGACAGTGCTGTGGTGCAAACAAGGACAGTGCTGTGGTGCAAACAAGACAGCGCTGTGGTACAAACAAGGACAGTGCTGTGGTGCAAACAAGGACAGCGCTGTGGTGCAAACAAGGACAGTGCTGTGGTGCAAACAAGGACAGTGCTGTGGTGCAAACAAGGACAGCGCTGTGGTGCAAACAAGGACACTGCTGTGGCCCAAACAAGGACAGCGCTGTGGTGCAAACAAGGACACTGCTGTGGCCCAAACAAGGACAGCGCTGTGGTGCAAACAAGGACAGCGCTGTGGTGCAAACAATGACAGTGCTGTGGTGCTAACGAGGACAGTGCACGCTGCATGTAATACAGGCCCAGATGTGTCTTATTCTACGAAAAGGCTCAGTCTGTCCACCCCTTCGATGAGTGTTATTCTACAGAGGGAGCCTTTATCCATCCATCCATCCATCCATCCATCCGCCCGTCCGTCTGCCCATCTGATTAGTCTGGATGATTGAGGGGCACGTGTCCGATAAGGCACTCACGAGAGGGAAAGTGTGAGTCACTGGGCACGCGAGGGGGCTTGTCGCGTTCCGCCCGTGCTCGTGACTCTATGGCTGGTTCTAGCATTAAACGGTTCCACTACACCCAGCAGCTTACAGGGCCCTCTGGGGAGCACACGGGCTCCAGAGAACTGAGCCGGCCATAGCCAGGGACCCTCGCCACACCCTACTACACCACTTTCTGGTCATTTGGGCTAGTGACTGTGGACATGGTGCTGAGGCCTCCTGAGGGACCAGAGGCAGCAATGCCTGGGTGCCCCAGACCACCCCCCCTCCTTCTATCCAACCCACCCTCTGCTGCTTCTTGTTCTGGGGTTCCCCATCACCCTTCACCCTGCTCTACAATCTTTCCCCTCGAGTCCTCAGTTGAAGCCCTTCTTGACAGCGTGGAGTTTTCTTTGCGCTGTGGGGACAAATGTCGGCTTCTGTTGTGGAGTTTTTGAAAAGGAGTCTAAAAGGTTGAAGAAATAGACTTGTGATGTGAAGAATTAGTGGGTGAAGCTGCCCTCAGTGTTGTGCGGCCTGTGCCATCTCACCACACATGTATCCACTGCGCTGCATGTTTAGGTCTTGCCTGGTGGCGTTAAGGGCTGTTAATGGCCCCCACCCTGTAATTAGTATCCAGTCATGAAAGCAAGGGTGTTGAATAAGCAGAAAGGGCCATTAACAGATGATAACACTCCATTGCATGTGGGAAACACAGGTCCAATGTGAATCCCATGTAAGAAAAGCACGCATGTATGGGTTCAAGTCTGCAGCGTTACATGGAAGTTCAGGAGTCAGGTGGGCCTTCATCGCGAAGCACATAGCGCCGCGCGGGCCTCTGACGATGAAACACATGTATGAGTAAATCATAAGAGAAACCAGAAAAGAAAGAGCCCTCCGCCTGGGGTATCTGCCCGGGCATTGCAGGAGGTGGTCTGCAGAGCGTGTTGGGGGTGCTTTGGCCATGGCTGTTTGGGAACCTGTTACAAGTAATCTGAGGTGATCCTGGTGTGTAGAAATGGGGTTCGATGGCTCGTCTCCTCCGGATGTATGACGTTACAACGCATACTTTTACAACGCATACCTTTACAACGCATTTTTTACTACACAACATCCATTACAACGCATTCCATTACAACGCATGCCATTACAACTAATTTTTAAAAACTACCTTTACAACGCATTCCATTACAACGCATGCCATTACAACTAATTTTTTTAAACTACCTTTACAACGCATTCCATTACAACGCATACTACCTTTACAAAACATACTATTACAATGCATAACATTACATTGCATGTTTGGTAACTATTGGATAGTGTAGGGGTAAAAATTACTATTCTAACTCCAGGGGATGCAAAAGTAGGGTAAATGTTGGGCGGTAATTTTATGCGTTGTAATGGTATGCGTTGAAATGACTGTGTTGTAATGACATGCGTTGTAATTGTATGCGTTGTAGTGTCATGGGTTGTAATTGTTGCGTTGTAATGGCATGCGATGTAATGGATGTTGCGTTGTAAATGTTTCGTTGTAATGGTAGTGCATTGTAAAAGTTGCGTTGTAAAGGTTGTTTCCCTTCTCCTCCATGGCCATCAGCATTCACCCTCTGCAGACCTCCATGGTTGCAGCCACTGTGGGAGGGTCCCTCAGCAGAGGTCTGAAGCTCTTGTGTTATAGAGAACACGCGACCCACCAAGGCCCACGCGGCTAGCATCACGCAGGGAACTGACCCCGGCAACTAAAAGATGGGTCACTCTTTAAAGGCCTCCAAAGGTTCTCCCTCTGAAGCTTGTGGTAGAGTGGGGTCACCAGCAGGGGTCTTACAATCCTGTTCACATTTGAAACTTTTCTTTCAAGAAGGTGGCTAAGACACGTCTGCTGCTGACTAGTCCCAGCCTTCCCCTGGATGTGAGTGTCACGCTGCTTTTTGTGTCGTTTCAGGAGAAGAGGAAGCGACAAACAGAGATTGAGAACAAAAGGCGTCAGCTGGAGGACGACCGGCGCCAGGTGCAACATCTCAAGGTGAGCAAAGAGCTGTGGGCAGGACCGGTGCCAAGAAGAAGCGTCCATGCCAACTAGGCGCATCCTGCAACCTCCACCCTGGAAAGTCTCTGTCCCTTATCGGAGGATAGCCCAAATCAAAAGTGAAAGTAGTTCTCATGACTGCACACTCCAAGATCCTTAATTCTCATCACTTTGCCCTTCAAAAATATTTGGGGCCATATGTATCCTCAACCTGATTTGCAATTCTCAAATAGCGATTTTTAAGAAATCGCTATTTGAGAATCGCAAATAGGTATGTATGTACAAAATCTCATTTTTTTGGCGATTTCTTAAAATTCCTTAATTGCGATTAGCAAAAAAAACCATCTAAAAAACATCCGACCCCTGCGATTATAGCTGGATTAACTGAGGGACATGTTCATTCAATTCATGCCCAAGGTCACACCGAATGTCAGTAGTGAGCACCTGCCTTCGATTTCCCAGGCACCGCTACAAGTTAGGCCCCCTTTACACCCCCCCACAGCCCCCCCCTCTCAGCCCACGGCCTCTTTTAGGCGCACGTCCATCCTCTCGGATATTGAGTGATTGCATTAGAGCTGCCGCGGCTCTGAGTGCAGCAGTAAAAGGGTTTTCTGGTGGAGTAAGCAGCTCGGAGAGAGGGGAAGCTGCCTCCTGCCCTCAGTCCCTGAAGGCTAGCCTCAGGGGGCAGAGCGAGCGGGCAGTGGGTGGCAGCAGGCCCATTACCGGTCGGCTGGCAGCGGGCCAGGCAACGCTGCCTCCTCCTGCCTGTCCTCTGGGCGCTGGGGCTGACCACTTCCTGTGAGGTCTGCGGTCCACGCAGGCCTGTAGCTGGGAGCAGGGGGTGCAGGTGCCGGCCTGAGAAGCTCTGGTGCTGACCTACAGAGGTCCAGGTAGGACCTGGCCTGGCAGTGCGGGCTGGACTGTTCCCATGAGGCACAGGGCCAAGGCTGATTTGCATATGGCTGGGTCTGAACTGGGGTGGCATGGTGAGCAAAACAATGATGGATTTAACCCAGATCTCTTGACTGGGGGTGAAAGTTTTGATTTGTTCTGAATTTCGTCCATCAATTGTGTGTCTTTTGCTTTCTCGACCTAGAAGAGTCGCCCCCTGCTGAGAAGCGCGTGCCCGCCCACTGAAAGCGCAGCCGCCATCTTTAGGGTGAATGGACCCCTGCCCTCCATGCTGTGCCGCTAGAGTCCAGGCCGCGGTTCAGCTCTACGCGCTAATACTACACTCAAGGTTCCCTACACTAATCCACCACTAATCCTTCTTGGGTTCCGGAGTAGCGTGCTACTCACCGAAAAGTGCTTCGATGCCTCATCAGTGGTAGTGGGCGCTATATAAATAAAATTACAATGACATCAGCGTGGGGTGTAGCGCTGCTCTCCTGGTGTACACACTGAGGCGCGTGCCCAGCTCGGGAGGGACTGTCCAGCCCTCTCCATGCATGGCACAGCACTGGAGCTGCGTGCGCTGCTTGTGATCTGACCCTCACACTGCTTTGCTATGCCCACACGTGTGCCCCAGTGTACACTGCTGTGCCTGGCCGGGCGCTGTGCGTGCTGTTTGTGATCTGATCCTTACACTGCTTTCCTATGCCCACACGTGTGCCCCTCTGTACACTGCTGTTCCTGGCCTGGTGCACGTGCTCCCGCTCTCACCTAAGCGGTACAAAAGGGGGTGGTGATGGACGGAGCATCTGAACCAATCAAACACTCACACCCCGTCAAAAGATCTGGGTTTAATCCATCACCGTTCTTTAGCCCACTCTGCCACCCCAGTTCAGACATGGCTATATGCAAATCAGTCTGACCCTGTGCCTCATGGGAACAGTCCAGCCCGAACTGCCAAGCCATGCCTTCCCTGGACCGGAAACAAGCTTCCGAGGACCGGTTTCTGGCATTTCAGCCGTCTTCAGCCCGGCTTGCTTGAATCCAGTGGCAAAGTGAGCTCTCACCTACACATTAGAAGCCAACCCTGGTAGCAGTGGCGGGCAGTAAAATTTGAAAGTGGTGAGGCGTGAAAGTTTGGTATGACTTTTATGTAGTGAGCGACGCGGGCACGCTTAATGGACAAGTGTGGGGTCCAGGCTGGAACCTCCTCCAGAGAAAAAACATTGAAAAAAGAGACCTGCACATATTCAAACACCCCTCTTTCCTCTTCAGCACCCCCTTTTCACTCTTCCCCAAACGCACTTCCTTGCATCCCCCTCACTTCACCGCTTCCAAACATACATTGCACTCTCTCACATTTAAGCAATTTATTTACTCTGACTTTTGCCCTGTAAATATTTTCACAGAACTGCAAAATAGAAGACCATTGTTCGGTGCGCTCTGCAGAGAGGCCAACCCACTGTCAGGCACTTTGCTTCGGCTTCAGCGTCAGCGTCAGAGCTCTCAATCGAAGCCCCTCATAAACACCGGCATGGCTGGAAGTATGCACAAAAAAAAATACAGAAAGAAACACAACTGGATTAAAAAGCTAACTCTGAGGAAGGCAGGATTAAGTAAAACTTGAAATAAGAGAGGAACTAAATCGCTGACATGCAGTGCCTTAAAGTTTTTAACACTCATTGTTAGTAAATCAATCCATGTGTTTGGCATTAATGTTGTGAAGAGCATGACGACCGGGTGAGTTTTAAAGTGCTACAGCAGATAACTCTCTTTACTGTAAGCACAGTTCTCTTGCTTTGCGTTTGACCTGGATATTTGAATCAACTTCACAAGGGAACAAGAACCCTGGCCGGTCCGTCTTTTGGATCCATCTAGCGAGAAACAAATACGTCATCTCCACTTCTAATGGGGCCAGCGACGTGCAGCCAGGGACAGGGGTGTCACAGTGGCAGGGGTCGCAGCACAATATGTATAACATAAGATTAGCATTCTAACACTTATCATTACCGAGAACAAGGCACTAAAAGACACGTGCGTGCATTCAGTCCCTTGTGTGACGAATGGAGAAGGCCGGGGTGTCTGCCTGTGAATGACGGACAGCCGCTCTCACGCAGGGACGGAGAATCCAAAGCCCAAAACTATGACGCTGAACGCATCACTGGCCTACAGTGGATTCTGCCATAGACTTCAATGGCACTGATTCATTACGAAGGGCTTTAGAACAGTAAGCCCTGCGTCGTGCGTCACAGTTCAGAAAGTTGCTTTACTTCCTGGCTTCTGTCTCCTACTTCAGAGGGAGGCGGGCACGTATCCTGGGACATACAGCCCAGAGTTAAATACATCAACTTGTTTAGCAATACGATCTTATCTCTAAATAAATCGATCTATTTAATATTTGTACAGGAATGTGATGGACATATTTTCAGCCCAGAACCTTATGGAGAATTCACCCCTGCCCGGCACATCTGGCTACTAGGTGCGCCTTCTCCCGCCCACGCACTACACACGCAGTGACTGACTACTCGCCGGGCCCTTCAAGACAGTGCTTTGGGTCCTTACCAAGAGCTAGGAAAGCGCTATAGAAGTGTTACAGTACAATAAACGTGAACCCCTTGGAGGCAACGCTTACAGGTCTGGCCTCCACTCCGGCCCACCCCTGTGACTATGCTGACAGGGCGTCGGCTTCAGTGTGGGGGGAGGGAGTTCTGGGGGGGTTGAGACGTTTGTCAGCAGGAACCAGGAGTACTAATGGGCTGCTGTCCGCGCAAGGACTGCTGACTTTCAGAGAGAGATAATGGCCTTGGAGGAACAGCTGATGGGCTCAGAGTGGACCCTACACGTAGCCGTGACATACTTCCAGCCTCACTGCAGACTGGAGATGGGAAGACACAGGGGAATTCCACGTCGCCACTGAAGGTTTTTGAGCCTGTGGGGGTTCGTGCACACACATTTTGGGGGGCACAAGAACTTCTTTTGAGCCTCACCATGCATGACCGCGACTTCCAGGTGTGCCCCACCCCCACACCTGCAAGGAGCGCTCTGATTCCCAGTGTGCTACCCCAACTTCAGAACACAGGATGGGGTGTAGATAGCAGCTTTGCCTCAACTCTGAAGAGTTTTTGGGATTGATTTATTGGCAAAATGTATGCACCGGGCATGGGAAACATCATTAACAACGAAGGCAGTACTACGCGTAACGTTTACAACGAGGCACTTACCACGTAAACGTCTTTCCAACGCGTATGCCTTCAACGATCGTATTTACCACGAAAAAAAAAACCGAAGGATTAAAAAGGGGGGTTGGGGGGGGTCTCCCCCCCCATAAAAAAACGATCCCGCCGTGCCGAAAAAAACAGTGTCATAAGAGAGGAAGCGGAATAAACTTCCGTTTCCTCTTTATGACGTAAGAACGACGTGGCAAAGAAGATGAGGGGAAAACGAATTCCGTGGTAACGCATGCGTGGAAAAGGCATGCGTTGCAACGGAATTCGTGGTAACAACATATAACCCCGGGCATAGTGCTAAACATCTTAGTGTGCAACAGCGATAACACAGAATACTAGACAATCATAGACCTTATACTGCAAATTTTACAAAAATATATCTTATTTTTATGTTTATTTCAATTTTTTCATCTTAATTGACTACAAGTATAAAAAACACACACATACTAACAATTAATGATCATAAAAAATACATGTGGAATCTTTCCCTATATGTAAAATACCACGGAAGTCCATGTGAGGTATGGTCAAACCATAAAGTGCTAATAGCTTCAAAAAGCAGACATGAGGATAATCACAGATGTTTACAATATGTATGATTCATTTGCATTGCCACTTTAACAATTAGTGAATATCGCTCTTATTGTCTACATGCTATGAAAAACACCGGCTACAGATGGTTAATGTCGCCAACGCGTTTCGGGTTTAAGCCTTCCTCAGGGTGTTCTCACCAGTGGTAAACTAGAACTGGGAAAAGATTTTATATAAAAAATATTTCTGTTACAGCTGCAAATGCACTAAACAAATTTCAAACAATACTGATAGACCCTACCCCTGTATTTACTAAGAAGCTTGAATTCAAGATTTCAATTCCGCCATTACGCGCACTCACAGTCATCCATCCATACTGCAGGCACACACATCAGCACATCATTCAAGAGAGGGGATATATATACATATTGAGGTCATTTTTTTCAGTTTTTGGGATTGAACCTTGCACTGGAGAAGCTTTGGAAGTTGTTGTCACGCGCCCTTCTCTAGTGTGAGAGAGCGACAAGATGGCGCCCACGTGACCTGGCTCTTTCTCTCTTCCAGTCCAAGGCTCTGCGCGAGCGATGGCTGATGGAAGGCACCCCTTCCTCAGCCTCCGAAGAAGACGAAGCGATGAAGAAGCAGATTCAGGAGGATGAAATGAAGGCCAAGGAACTGGAAGACGCCATTCAGAGGTACCGAGTGCAGGGGCGCAGACTTGGGGTCCCAGGAGGAATGCGACAGGATCGTGTGACACTCGATGGAGGGGGTGGACACAGAGGGGACACTGTAGCGCCTGGAGGTGGTGGGTAGAGATGAAGGCCCATCTGGGTGGTGATGAGGGGGTCACTGGGGGGGCAAAGCCAAGGCGTCCTGGGTACAATTGGGCTTTGGGTGCCACTATATCCATGTCATCAATATGAACCTACAGAAATATAGGTAGGGATGTGTGACTTTCCTGTTCTTACTGCTATATCTGCTCTCCTTAACGACATGGAGGTTGTCAACATCTTCGTCCTGTAGTTTATGGTGTGCGAGAGATTGACTCCCCACTCCCTTGGGATTAGGGGGGAGATTGAAGTATGACTGCTGTGACGTGTGCAAGTAGGATTGAGGACAGTGAGGACAGGAAGGAGGAGCAAGGGGTCCCTAGAAAGGTGATTGGTGGAAAGGAACCCTCTGGTGGAAGAGGACAGAACTGCAAGAATCCCCTGAAGGTGGGATGGTGAGCTGAACAAACACGAGGCCTGAGCGTGACATTCCGCGGCTCGCGGAGATTGCAGAGTTGTTCTCACTCGGCATAGAGCAGAGTTTTTTCCTCCCTTGCGCTCGCCAACGTTAAGTTGGTGAGTGCGAGCTTGGAAAATCCTACTCCAGACCGCCTCCCGCGAGATTTATTAACGCAGACGGCCATAGATGGTCGCTACTGCCTGAGTTGAGAAACCTTCTGTTCGTGTTGAGGAAGCTGCCGTTCGAGTATAATATCTAATTGAGCGACAAAAAGAGTTCTGTGCCCCCTTGCACTGCGCATGGAGCCGTTCGGGCTGATTTTACAGCACGGGACAAACACCCAGCACTAAAAATCAGCACGAACAGCGTGACGCAACACACTCCGCCGCTTGCGGAACTCCGCGTTTTCTACATAGCGGAACTCCAACTCCACCCAGGCCTGACCAACACCACCGGAGGTTTGAGGAGGGCGGGACCTTATCTCCCACACTCCCCTTCTTACAGATACATTGGGGACTCTCACTTGCCCTCATTCTTTGGAGAAAAATAAGTCCCTGCTCGTAAAACAAGATGGAAACCCGTCCCCCAAGCCTGGAGCCCTGCGGCAGCCTCATAGAGGGCCGCTAGGGAGACCTGTGCTGGCCGCAACAACAGGGGCCGGGCTGCCCGGGCCCTGAGGCAAGCATGCAAAGGGAACCCCAACCGTGGTCTACTGTTAGTAAAACAACCACAGAAGGGTGCCGAGGCCCCCACGCAGGCCCCGGGCACCGGGGCCACTGAACCTGCTGCACCACTTGTTCACAACACCGACACCCCCACAGCGGGAAGCCTCGGTAACGTGTGCTGCAAGAGCGCGTGTCTAGAGTCTGCCAGAGCATGTCGAGCTAATACTTGTAAGATGTGGCCCTGCTGACTTCTGGGGTCCCCGGGGCCTGGGGTGATGCCTGCAGCCCATGTCTTCAGTCAGGCACCGTCAGTGTGCACCACCGCGCCTGCACCTCGGTGCTGGGTGATCTGAGCCTCACCCACTGGACGGAGGGGGTACCGGTGCTGTATGATCAGAGCCCCCCCTCGAAGGAGGAAGCACTAGTGCTGTAAATGTAAATGTAAATGTAGCCATACTTGTAAAGCGCACTGATACTCCTGAGTGTCCTGGCGCTGTACTCATACCGCTAGGGAACCCTTCCTGGTTTTTCCCTGTGAAGTGCCCACTCCTGGGCATCCCCAGGGTGCAACCAGGCATCCCTAGTGCTGTAGGGGGCCGTTGTGGAGACTAAGCAAGCTATTGCCCAGAGTTGCAGCGTGGGACCCATGCTTAGAGTAGGCACCGAGGCAAGAAATCAGGTCCGAGGAATTATGAGCCCAAGATCCGCCGAGACAGGAATTGAACCCTGGTCCCGGGCCAGACCTCTGCATCAGGAACTGTCATGCTGTGTGAGCCCCATTGCAGGGGGCACCGGTGCCTGGGCTCAGTGAACTCCTCCAGCCTGCCTGTCTCTGCAATCCCAGTCTGGGGTCTTCAGCCCGGTGCCCTATTGATGCCCACACCCCAGGAGGGGCAGTTTCTGAGGCTCCCTGTCTCCTACACCCCCATCCCTCTTGGCAAGATGAAGTAGGGACTCACTGCCAGTTTCTGGGGTTCCACAGCCCCCCCCCCCCTAAATCCAGCTGACGCCCCCCATGGTTGCCAGGAAACAGGCACCAGCGCTGGACTCCGTGTTCCCTGGCACCGGCACCGGCGTTGCGGCTGTGGGGGGTGGCATGGGGGGTGGTAGCTAGGGGTGCTGTAGGGTACCTAGCAACACCAACTGATCCATTTCTGTGGTGTTTATGGGGGGGGGGCAGAAAGAATCTATGGATCAGGGGAGGGGGAGACTGGGAAGCCGTTGCGGGGTGCACGGGGTGGTATGGGGGGGTTCAATAGGGCTCCTAGCAACAGCAACCGATCCATGCCTGTGGTGTGCATGGGGGGGGGGGGGGGGGTCGCAGAAAGTATCTACCGGGGAGGGGCGCCTTCATTGCACAGTGAAGGGGACGCAGTGAAGCCATACAGGCGGGGCCGCAGCTACCATTGGTTCAGGAGGTGCAGTGGAGTGGTATGACAGTGTGGAGTGCAGTGCCACCTAGAGGCAGGGAGTGGTATGACAGAGGGAGTGCAGTGCCACCTAGGGGCAGGGAGAGGTATGACAGCGGGAGTGCAGTGCCACCTAGGGGCAGGGAGTGGTATGACAGTGGGAGTGCAGTGCCACCTAGGGGCAGGGAGTGGTATGACATTGGGAGTGCAGTGCCACCTAGAGGCAGGGAGTGGTATGACAGTGGGAGTGCAGTGCCACCTAGGGGCAGGGAGAGGTATGACAGTGGGAGTGCAGTGCCACCTAGGGGCAGGTAGTGGTATGACTTGCAATGTCTGGTTAGTACATGAGGAAGACACCTAAAAGAAAGGATATGGTGTGTGTGACAAGAGGAGACAACTGTACCCAGGGAAGAGGTGGAGAGAGAGAGAATATTAGAGGCCCCGGGACAGAGTCTCGAAGGACTCTCATCGAGGGGAAGTGGAAGTGGGCTGATTTCATCACCAGGAGATTGAGAACGAGTGGCGGGAGGGGCCTAGAGTTAACCAGACAAGAGGGGTCCCTGCAGTACCAAGAGAGAGGAGTTTACTGAGCAATATGGTGTGGGCAGTGGTATCAAACGCATCAGAGAGGTGACCAAGAATGAGAGTTGCAGCAACCGGTGGTGGCGCGTTGCATCCTCCCCCGGAGAGCGTGATCCTGCCGGCAGCGAGCATGGGCGCACTGAAGCCATGAAGAGAGAGGAGTTGGCCTAACGGCTAGGGCGGTCGACCTCGAATCTGGGGAACCGGGTCAGAGTCTCGGCAATGACACTGAACATCCTGTGATTCTTGGCAAATCTCTTAACCTCCCAGTGCCTAACAAAAATGATTAATGTGTCCTCATGTAACTCAACTGGTGCTATGTAAAGCGCTCTGATACCCAATACCGGGTCAAGTTTGCGCTATATAAAACTCCGTAAAAAATTTTTTTTTTTAAAGGTGGAAAGGGGAGCCAACGGGCTTCCAGAAAAGTGGAAGTTGTTCAGTCACAGCTTCCGGGGACCTTTACGAGGCGGCCTCAAGGGCGAGTGTCCTCAAGGCAAACTCACAACTCATGAAGGTCGAGGCCGAAACGCGTCTGTAAGCAGAGCACTCGGTGTTCCTGGAAGGAGACCAGCACAGCTGACCTGTGTGGGTGACCACGCGAGGTCAGCTCCATGTGGATGAAGGCTCGGTGCTGACGCACCGGAGGGCACCCGTTCCAGGAGAGGCGAGAAGGACAGCTCTGCTAATAGAGACTTTTCCCTACAAGAATCCTCAGTTGGAGGTTTGGCTGTGGGACGGATGCTATCTGCGTCAGGATATTGGTGCATAAATTAAACATACAGCTGGATGAGTTCAAAAACTACTGAGAGGGCTATAAATTCTGCTTTGTTGGCGGAGTTTTGGCCACTCCGCGTTACGCATGTAATGCGGAGATTCAGCCCAATTCCACCAACTGCTGCGTGGTGGAGTTTTTTCTCACGTGCAGCTCGCCAATGGTAAGTTGGAGAGTGCAAGCGAGAATTTGCGTCCCCTCGCACGATTTTCGGGTGCTAGTAGGGCACCCGGTAGGATTTTTCCAACACTGGCAGTCATGACCGTTCGCCGTGAGAAAGATGAGGCTCGAGTGGAAAATCTACTCAAGTGGCAGCGCCAGCCAAACCAACAGGGAGTGGTATGACAGTGGGAGTGCAGTGCCACCTAGAGGCAGGGAGTGGTATGACAGTGGGAGTGCAGTGCCACTTAGAGGCAGGGAGTGGTATGACAGTGTGGAGTGCAGTGCCACCTAGAGGCAGGGAGTGGTATGACAGTGTGGAGTGCAGTGCCACCTAGAGGCAGAGAGTGGTATGACAGTGGGAGTGCAGTGCCACCTAGAGGCAGGGAGTGGTATGACAGTGGGAGTGTCATACTCGTTAGAAAGCTGCGGCTCGAGTAGAAAATCTACTCGAGTGGCAGCACCAGCCAAACCAACTTGACAAGCAGCGCCCTCTGGCTTACCGGTGGGTGCTGTGTGTGCTGATTATTCAGTGCGGAAAAAGCTCCCAGCGCTACAAATCAGTGCAAGCCATGCAATGTGCCAATTTCCCCGGTTTGCAGAACTCCGCATAATCTCACAGAGTCTTACTGTAACTCCGTGGAATTCCTCAGAGTGAAACCCAGCAAGTTCTTCCCAACCAAAACTTTTAAGGATATTGGGCCTGATTCACAAAAGTAATCTGAGACAAAATCCTAACTTTACGACTTTCGGTATTCACAAAGGGCATTTAGGAGTATAACGTTCTGAATCCTAACTTTACTACTCCTAAATGCATTTTGTGAATACCGAAAGTCGTAAAGTTAGGATGTTTATCTCAGCTTACTTTTGTGGATCAGGCCAGTTGTCTTTATTCCACTAGATGTTTCTACAAGTCATGCTTTGTTTTGACCTCGCTGTTTCTTTGTCTAATTCATCACTCACAGATCATGTCCCCTCCATGGGCTACAGGAGAAGAGGCGAGCCCCTGAGTACATGCCCCCTTCAGGGGCGGTAGGAAACAGGTGCACCAATCACAATGTCTAACTGCCTTTAATCTGTATTATCCCCCCTCTCTCCCCGCCCCCATCCCCACAGACTGGAGAAGGAACTGGAAATCCTGGAGAATGGAGTCTCGGCCACATCCACACAGGAGAACCTGGCGGAAGAGGCGGCCAAAGGGGCGGACGTGGAGGAGCTGAAGAGAGCAGTGAACGACGTGCAGAAGGTAAGGGGTGGCCCTGGTGGGGGAGAGGAGGCCAGGCAAAATAAAAAAACAGAGAACTTACCTGCGGCATTGCTCCTCTCCCGATCCTGACGCTGGTCCGGTCCCAGGCTGATCACACTGTACAGGCTTCCAGAAGCCAATCCCAGCTCTGCTCTCATGCTGGCAGCGCTGTGATTGGTCAGAGCGCCCTTGTTTTGTGCTCAGACAGGGACTGGAAAACTGTGGCTTTTCTCCACCCGGATGTACAACACAGCTGTGTGGAGAAAGGCTAAGTGCGCATGATGGTTTGTCCAGCCTAAAATGGCCAACCAAATAGTTGTGGGCACTTAGCAGTGCCCATCACCCCTCCTCCGCACTGCTGTTGCACAGAGTGCATGGCCCCGCCCTATGACACGCTCACTGGCAGCCGCAGGTAAGAACAAAAAAAAAAGGTAAACAAAATTGGTTTATCATTTTGTTTTTCAAGTATTTACCTCTGCTGCCACCTAGTGGGGCGACACTCCTCTGCCATAATGGAGTTATGCCAGAGCTGCAGCAAGTGAGAGGCTTCTCCGTCTGAACACAGCAATGGAAGAGCTCTGTGGCGCCCTCTGGGGCCCGCTCTCTGCCATTGCCTCTCCTGTATCACACCAGAGGGCCCTCTGAGCAGGGACACAGCAATGGAAGAGCTCTGTGGCGCCCTCTGGTGCCCGCGCTCTGCCATTGCCTCTCCTGTATCACACCAGGGGGCCCTCGGAGCAGGGACACAGCAATGGAAGAGCTCTGTGGCGCCCTCTGGTGCCCGCGCTCTGCCATTGCCTCTCCTGTATCACACCAGGGGGCCCTCGGAGCAGGGACACAGCAATGGAAGAGCTCTGTGGCGGCCTCTGGTGCCCGCGCTCTGCCATTGCCTCTCCTGTATCACACCAGGGGGCCCTCCGAGCAGGGACACAGCAATGGAAGAACTCTGTGGCGCCCTCTGGTGCCCGCGCTCTGCCATTGCCTCTCCTGTATCACACCAGAGGGCCCTCTGAGCAGGGACACAGCAATGGAAGAGCTCTGTGGCGCCCTCTGGTGCCCGCGCTCTGCCATTGCCTCTCCTGTATCACACCAGAGGGCCCTCCGAGCAGGGACACAGCAATGGAAGAGCTCTGTGGCGCCCTCTGGTGCCCGCGCTCCGCCATTGCCTCTCCTGTATCACACCAGAGGGCCCTCTGAGCAGGGACACAGCAATGGAAGAGCTCTGTGGCGCCCTCTGGTGCCCGCGCTCTGCCATTGCCTCTCCTGTATCACACCAGAGGGCCCTCTGAGCAGGGACACAGCAATGGAAGAGCTCTGTGGCGCCCTCTGGTGCCCGCGCTCCGCCATTGCCTCTTCGGTATCACACCAGAGGGCCCTCTGAGCAGCGACACACCAATGGAAGAGCTCTGTGGCGCCCTCTGGTGCCCGCGCTCCGCCATTGCCTCTCCGGTATCACACCAGAGGGCCCTCTGAGCAGGGACACAGCAATGGAAGAGCTCTGTGGCGCCCTCTGGTGCCCGCGCTCTGCCATTGCCTCTCCTGTATCACACCAGAGGGCCCTCTGAGCAGGGACACAGCAATGGAAGAGCTCTGTGGCGCCCTCTGGTGCCCGCGCTCCGCCATTGCCTCTTCGGTATCACACCAGAGGGCCCTCTGAGCAGCGACACAGCAATGGAAGAGCTCTGTGGCGCCCTCTGGTGCCCGCGCTCCGCCATTGCCTCTTCGGTATCACACCAGAGGGCCCTCTGAGCAGGGACACAGCAATGGAAGAGCTCTGTGGCGCCCTCTGGTGCCCGCGCTCTGCCATTGCCTCTCCTGTATCACACCAGGGGGCCCTCTGAGCAGGGACACAGCAATGGAAGAGCTCTGTGGCGCCCTCTGGTGCCCGAGCTCCGCCATTGCCTCTCCTGTATCACACCAGAGGGCCCTCTGAGCAGCGACACACCAATGGAAGAGCTCTGTGGCGCCCTCTGGTGCCCGCGCTCCGCCATTGCCTCTTCGGTATCACACCAGAGGGCCCTCTGAGCAGCGACACACCAATGGAAGAGCTCTGTGGCGCCCTCTGGTGCCCGCGCTCCGCCATTGCCTCTTCGGTATCACACCAGAGGGCCCTCTGAGCAGGGACACAGCAATGGAAGAGCTCTGTGGCGCCCTCTGGTGCCCGCGCTCCGCCATTGCCTCTCCTATATCACACCAGGGGGCCCTCTGAGCAGGGACACAGCAATGGAAGAGCTCTGTGGCGCCCTCTGGTGCCCGCGCTCCGCCATTGCCTCTCCTGTATCACACCAGAGGGCCCTCTGAGCAGGGACACAGCAATGGAAGAGCTCTGTGGCGCCCTCTGGTGCCCGCGCTCCGCCATTGCCTCTCCTGTATCACACCAGAGGGCCCTCTGAGCAGCGACACAGCAATGGAAGAGCTCTGTGGCGCCCTCTGGTGCCCGCGCCCCGCCATTGCCTCTTCGGTATCACACCAGAGGGCCCTCTGATCAGCGACACACCGATGGAAGAGCTCTGTGGCGCCCTCTGGTGCCCGCGCTCTGCCATTGCCTCTCCTGTATCACACCAGGGGGCCCTCCGAGCAGGGACACAGCAATGGAAGAGCTCTGTGGCGCCCTCTGGTGCCCGCGCTCTGCCATTGCCTCTCCTGTATCACACCAGGGGGTCCTCCGAGCAGGGACACAGCAATGGAAGAGCTCTGTGGCGCCCTCTGGTGCCCGCGCTCCGCCATTGCCTCTCCTGTATCACACCAGAGGGCCCTCCGAGCAGGGACACAGCAATGGAAGAGCTCTGTGGCGCCCTCTGGTGCCCGCGCTCTGCCATTGCCTCTCCTGTATCACACCAGAGGGCCCTCCGAGCAGGGACACAGCAATGGAAGAGCTCTGTGGCGCCCTCTGGTGCCCGCGCTCCGCCATTGCCTCTTCGGTATCACACCAGAGGGCCCTCTGAGCAGGGACACAGCAATGGAAGAGCTCTGTGGCGCCCTCTGGTGCCCGCGCTCTGCCATTGCCTCTCCTGTATCACACCAGGGGGCCCTCGGAGCAGGGACACAGCAATGGAAGAGCTCTGTGGCGCCCTCTGGTGCCCGCGCTCTGCCATTGCCTCTCCTGTATCACACCAGAGGGCCCTCCGAGCAGGGACACAGCAATGGAAGAGCTCTGTGGCGCCCTCTGGTGCCCGCGCTCTGCCATTGCCTCTCCTGTATCACACCAGGGGGCCCTCCGAGCAGGGACACAGCAATGGAAGAGCTCTGTGGCGCCCTCTGGTGCCCGCGCTCTGCCATTGCCTCTCCTGTATCACACCAGAGGGCCCTCCGAGCAGGGACACAGCAATGGAAGAGCTCTGTGGCGCCCTCTGGTGCCCGCGCTCTGCCATTGCCTCTCCTGTATCACACCAGAGGGCCCTCCGAGCAGGGACACAGCAATGGAAGAGCTCTGTGGCGCCCTCTGGTGCCCGCGCTCTGCCATTGCCTTTTCTGTATCACACCAGGGGGCCCTCCGAGCAGGGACACAGCCATGGAAGAGCTCTGTGGCGCCCTCTGGTGCCCGCGCTCTGCCATTGCCTCTCCTGTATCACACGAGGGGGCCCTCCGAGCAGGGACACAGCAATGGAAGAACTCTGTGGCGCCCTCTGGTGCCCGCGCTCTGCCATTGCCTCTCCTGTATCACACCAGGGGGCCCTCTGAGCAGGGACACAGCAATGGAAGAGCTCTGTGGCGCCCTCTGGTGCCCGCGCTCTGCCATTGCCTCTCCTGTATCACACCAGGGGGCCCTCCGAGCAGGGACACAGCAATGGAAGAGCTCTGTGGCGCCCTCTGGTGCCCGCGCTCTCCCATTGCCTCTCCTGTATCACACCACGGGGCCCTCCGAGCAGGGACACAGCAATGGAAGAGCTCTGTGGCGCCCTCTGGTGCCCGCGCTCTGCCATTGCCTTTTCTGTATCACACCAGAGGACCCTCTGAGCAGGGACACAGCAATGGAAGAGCTCTGTGGCGCCCTCTGGTGCCCGCGCTCCGCCATTGCCTCTCCTGTATCACACCAGAGGGCCCTCCGAGCAGGAACACAGCAATGGAAGAGCTCTGTGGCGCCCTCTGGTGCCCGCGCTCTGCCATTGCCTCTCCTGTATCACACCAGGGGGCCCTCCGAGCTGGGACACAGCAATGGAAGAGCTCTGTGGCGCCCTCTGGTGCCCGCGCTCTGCCATTGCCTCTCCTGTATCACACCAGGGGACCCTCTGAGCAGGGACACAGCAATGGAAGAGCTCTGTGGTGCCCTCTGGTGCCCGCGCTCCGCCATTGCCTCTCCTGTATCACACCAGAGGGCCCTCCGAGCAGGAACACAGCAATGGAAGAGCTCTGTGGCGCCCTCTGGTGCCCGCGCTCTGCCATTGCCTCTCCTGTATCACACCAGGGGGCCCTCCGAGCTGGGACACAGCAATGGAAGAGCTCTGTGGCGCCCTCTGGTGCCCGCGCTCTGCCATTGCCTCTCCTGTATCACACCAGGGGGCCCTCCGAGCAGGGACACAGCAATGGAAGAGCTCTGTGGCGCCCTCTGGTGCCCGCGCTCTGCCATTGCCTATTCGTTATCACACCAGAGGCCCCTCTGAGCAGGGGCACAGCAATGGAAGAGCTCTGTGGCGCCCTCCGGTGCCCGTGCTCTTCCATTGCCTATTCGTTATCACACCAGAGGCCCCTCTGAGCAGTTACACAGCGATGGAAGAGCTCTGTGGCGCCCTCTGGTGCCCGCGCTCCGCCATTGCCTCTTCTGTATCACACCAGAGGGCCCTCTGAGCAGGGACACAGCGATGGAAGAGCTCTGTGGCGCCCTCTGGTGCCCGCGCTCTGCCATTGCCTCTCCTGTATCACACCAGGGGGCCCTCCGAGCAGGGACACAGCGATGGAAGAGCTCTGTGGCGCCCTCTGGTGCCCGCGCTCTGCCATTGCCTCTCCTGTATCACACCAGAGGGCCCTCTGAGCAGGGACACAGCAATGGAAGAGCTCTGTGGCGCCCTCTGGTGCCCGCGCTCCGCCATTGCCTCTTCGGTATCACACCAGAGGGCCCTCTGAGCAGCGACACACCAATGGAAGAGCTCTGTGGCGCCCTCTGGTGCCCGCGCTCCGCCATTGCCTCTTCTGTATCACACCAGAGGGCCCTCTGAGCAGGGACACAGCAATGGAAGAGCTATGTGGCGCCCTCTGGTGCCCGCGCTCTGCCATTGCCTCTCCTGTATCACACCAGGGGGCCCTCGGAGCAGGGACACAGCAATGGAAGAGCTCTGTGGCGCCCTCTGGTGCCCGCGCTCCGCCATTGCCTCTTCTGTATCACACCAGAGGGCCCTCTGAGCAGGGACACAGCAATGGAAGAGCTCTGTGGCGCCCTCTTGGGCCCGCGCTCCGCCATTGCCTCTTCTGTATCACACCAGAGGCCCTCGGAGCAGGGACACAGCAATGGAAGAGCTCTGTGCCGCCCTCTGGTGCCCGCGCTCCGCCATTGCCTCTCCTGTATCACACCAGAGGGCCCTCTGAGCAGGGACACAGCAATGGAAGAGCTCTGTGGCGCCCTCTGGTGCCCGCGCTCCGCCATTGCCTCTCCTGTATCACACCAGGGCACCCTCCGAGCAGGGACACAGCAATGGAAGAGCTCTGTGGCGCCCTCTGGTGCCCGCGCTCCGCCATTGCCTCTCCTGTATCACACCAGAGGGCCCTCCGAGCAGGGACACAGCAATGGAAGAGCTCTGTGGCGCCCTCTGGTGCCCGCGCTCCGCCATTGCCTCTTCTGTATCACACCAGAGGGCCCTCCGAGCAGGGACACAGCAATGGAAGAGCTCTGTGGCGCCCTCTGGTGCCCGCGCTCTGCCATTGCCTCTCCTGTATCACACCAGGGGGCCCTCCGAGCAGGGACACAGCAATGGAAGAGCTCTGTGGCGCCCTCTGGTGCCCGCGCTCTGCCATTGCCTCTCCTGTATCACACCAGAGGGCCCTCTGAGCAGGGACACAGCAATGGAAGAGCTCTGTGGCGCCCTCTGGTGCCCGCGCTCTGCCATTGCCTCTCCTGTATCACACCAGAGGGCCCTCTGAGCAGGGACACAGCAATGGAAGAGCTCTGTGGCGCCCTCTGGTGCCCGCGCTCTGCCATTGCCTCTTCGGTATCACACCAGAGGGCCCTCCGAGCAGGGACACAGCAATGGAAGAGCTCTGTGGCGCCCTCTGGTGCCCGCGCTCCGCCATTGCCTCTCCTGTATCACACCAGAGGGCCCTCTGAGCAGGGACACAGCAATGGAAGAGCTATGTGGCGCCCTCTGGTGCCCGCGCGCTGCCATTGCCTCTCCTGTATCACACCAGAGGGCCCTCTGAGCAGGGACACAGCGATGGAAGAGCTCTGTGGCGCCCTCTGGTGCCCGCGCTCTGCCATTGCCTATTAGTTATCACACCAGAGGCCCCTCTGAGCAGGGGCACAGCAATGGAACAGCTCTGTGGCGCCCTCTGGTGCCCGCGCTCCGCCATTGCCTCTTCTGTATCACACCAGAGGGCCCTCCGAGCAGGGACACAGCAATGGAAGAGCTCTGTGGCGCCCTCTGGTGCCCGCGCTCCGCCATTGCCTTTTCTGTATCACACCAGGGGGCCCTCCGAGCAGGGACACCGCAATGGAAGAGCTCTGTGGCGCCCTCTGGTGCCCGCGCTCTGCCATTGCCTCTCCTGTATCACACCAGAGGGCCCTCCGAGCAGGGACACAGCAATGGAAGAGCTCTGTGGCGCCCTCTGGTGCCCGCGCTCCGCCATTGCCTCTCCTGTATCACACCAGGTGGCCCTCCGAGCAGGGACACAGCAATGGAAGAGCTCTGTGGCGCCCTCTGGTGCCCGCGCTCCGCCGTTGCCTCTCCTGTATCACACCAGAGGGCCCTCCGAGCAGGGACACAGCAATGGAAGAGCTCTGTGGCGCCCTCTGGTGCCCGCGCTCCGCCATTGCCTCTTCTGTATCACACCAGAGGGCCCTCCGAGCAGGGACACAGCAATGGAAGAGCTCTGTGGCGCCCTCTGGTGCCCGCGCTCTGCCATTCTCTCTCCTGTATCACACCAGAGGGCCCTCTGAGCAGGGACACAGCAATGGAAGAGCTCTGTGGCGCCCTCTGGTGCCCGCGCTCCGCCATTGCCTCTCCTGTATCACACCAGGGGGCCCTCCGAGCAGGGACACAGCAATGGAAGAGCTCTGTGGCACCCTCTGGTGCCCGCGCTCTGCCATTGCCTCTCCTGTATCACACCAGAGGGCCCTCTGAGCAGGGACACAGCAATGGAAGAGCTCTGTGGCGCCCTCTGGTGCCCGCGCTCTGCCATTACCTCTTCTGTATCACACCAGAGGGCCCTCTGAGCAGGGACACAGCAATGGAACAGCTCTGTGGCGCCCTCTGGTGCCCGCGCTCCGCCATTGCCTCTTCTGTATCACACCAGAGGGCCCTCCGAGCAGGGACACAGCAATGGAAGAGCTCTGTGGCGCCCTCTGGTGCCCGCGCTCCGCCATTGCCTTTTCTGTATCACACCAGGGGGCCCTCCGAGCAGGGACACAGCAATGGAAGAGCTCTGTGGCGCCCTCTGGTGCCCGCGCTCTGCCATTGCCTCTCCTGTATCACACCAGAGGGCCCTCCGAGCAGGGACACAGCAATGGAAGAGCTCTGTGGCGCCCTCTGGTGCCCGCGCTCCGCCATTGCCTCTACTGTATCACACCAGAGGGCCCTCTGAGCAGGGACACAGCAATGGAAGAGCTATGTGGCGCCCTCTGGTGCCCGCGCTCTGCCATTGCCTCTCCTGTATCACACCAGAGGGCCCTCTGAGCAGGGACACAGCGATGGAAGAGCTCTGTGGCGCCCTCTGGTGCCCGCGCTCTGCCATTGCCTATTAGTTATCACACCAGAGGCCCCTCTGAGCAGGGGCACAGCAATGGAAGAGCTCTGTGGCGCCCTCTGGTGCCCGCGCTTCGCCATTGCCTCTTCTGTATCACACCAGAGGGCCCTCTGAGCAGGGACACAGCAATGGAAGAGCTATTTGGCGCCCTCCGGTGCCCGTGCTCTGCCATTGCCTCTCCTGTATCACACCAGGGGGCCCTCGGAGCAGGGACACAGCAATGGAAGAGCTCTGTGGCGCCCTCTGGTGCCCGCGCTCCGCCATTGCCTCTTCTGTATCACACCAGAGGCCCTCGGAGCAGGGACACAGCAATGGAAGAGCTCTGTGGCGCCCTCTGGTGCCCGCGCTCTGCCATTGCCTCTTCTGTATCACACCAGAGGGCCCTCTGAGCAGGGACACAGCAATGGAAGAGCTCTGTGGCGCCCTCTGGTGCCCGCGCTCTGCCATTGCCTCTCCTGTATCACACCAGGGGGCCCTCCGAGCAGGGACACAGCAATTGAAGAGCTCTGTGGCGCCCTCTGGTGCCCGCGCTCCGCCATTGCCTCTTCTGTATCACACCAGAGGCCCTCGGAGCAGGGACACAGCAATGGAAGAGCTCTGTGGCGCCCTCTGGTGCCCGCGCTCTGCCATTGCCTCTTCTGTATCACACCAGAGAGCCCTCTGAGCAGGGACACAGCAATGGAAGAGCTCTGTGGCGCCCTCTGATGCCTGCGCTCTGCCATTGCCTCTCCTGTATCACACCAGGGGGCCCTCTGAGCAGGGACACAGCAATGGAAGAGCTCTGTGGCGCCCTCTGGTGCCCGAGCTCCGCCACTGCCTCTCCTGTATCACACCAGGGGGCCCTCTGAGCAGGGACACAGCAATGGAAGAGCTCTGTGGCGCCCTCTGGTGCCCGCGCTCTGCCATTGCCTCTTCTGCATCACACCAGAGGCCCTCGGAGCAGGGACACAGCAATGGAAGAGCTATGGGGCGCCCTCTGGTGCCCGCGCTCCGCCATTGCCTCTTCTGTATCACACCAGAGGGCCCTCTGAGCAGCGGCACACCAATGGAAGAGCTCTGTGGCGCCCTCTGGTGCCCGCGCTCTGCCATTGCCTCTCCTGTATCACACCAGAGGGCCCTCTGAGCAGGGACACAGCAATGGAAGAGCTCTGTGGCGCCCTCTGGTGCCCGCGCTCTGCCATTGCCTATTCGTTATCACACCAGAGTCCCCTCTGAGCAGGGGCACAGCAATGGAAGAGCTCTGTGGCGCCCTCTGGTGCCCGCGCTCCGCCATTGCCTCTTCTGTATCACACCAGAGGGCCCTCTGAGCAGGGACACAGCAATGGAAGAGCTATGTGGCGCCCTCTGGTGCCCGCGCTCTGCCATTGCCTCTCCTGTATCACACCAGGGGGCCCTCGGAGCAGGGACACAGCAATGGAAGAGCTCTGTGGCGCCCTCTGGTGCCCGCGCTCCGCCATTGCCTCTCCTGTATCACACGAGAGGGCCCTCCGAGCAGGGACACAGCAATGGAAGAGCTCTGTGGCGCCCTCTGGTGCCCGCGCTCCGCCATTGCCTCTTCTGTATCATACCAGAGGCCCTCGGAGCAGGGACACAGCAATGGAAGAGCTCTGTGGCGCCCTCTGGTGCCCGCGCTCCGCCATTGCCTCTCCTGTATCACACCAGAGGGCCCTCCGAGCAGGGACACAGCAATGGAAGAGCTCTGTGGCGCCCTCTGGTGCCCGCGCTCCGCCATTGCCTCTCCTGTATCACACCAGAGGGCCCTCCGAGCAGGGACACAGCAATGGAAGAGCTCTGTGGCGCCCTCTGGTGCCCGCGCTCTGCCATTGCCTATTCGTTATCACACCAGAGGCCCCTCTGAGCAGGGGCACAGCAATGGAAGAGCTCTGTGGCGCCCTCTGGTGCCCGCGCTCCGCCATTGTATCACACCAGGGGGCCCTCCGAGCAGGGACACAGCAATGGAAGAGCTCTGTGGCGCCCTCTGGTGCCCGCGCTCTGCCATTGCCTCTCCTGTATCACACCAGAGAGCCCTCTGAGCAGGGACACAGCAATGGAAGAGCTCTGTGGCGCCCTCTGGTGCCCGCGCTCTGCCATTGCCTCTTCTGTATCACACCAGAGGGCCCTCTGAGCAGGGACACAGCAATGGAACAGCTCTGTGGCGCTCTCTGGTGCCCGCGCTCCGCCATTGCCTCTTCTGTATCACACCAGAGGGCCCTCCGAGCAGGGACACAGCAATGGAAGAGCTCTGTGGCGCCCTCTGGTGCCCGCGCTCCGCCATTGCCTTTTCTGTATCACACCAGGGGGCCCTCCGAGCAGGGACACAGCAATGGAAGAGCTCTGTGGCACCCTCTGGTGCCCGCGCTCTGCCATTGCCTCTCCTGTATCACACCAGAGGGCCCTCCGAGCAGGGACACAGCAATGGAAGAGCTCTGTGGCGCCCTCTGGTGCCCGCGCTCCGCCATTGCCTCTCCTGTATCACACCAGAGGGCCCTCTGAGCAGGGACACAGCAATGGAAGAGCTATGTGGCGCCCTCTGGTGCCCGCGCTCTGCCATTGCCTCTCCTGTATCACACCAGAGGGCCCTCTGAGCAGGGACACAGCAATGGAAGAGCTCTGTGGCGCCCTCTGGTGCCCGCGCTCTGCCATTGCCTCTCCTGTATCACACCAGAGGGCCCTCCGAGCAGGGACACAGCAATGGAAGAGCTCTGTGGCGCCCTCTGGTGCCCGCGCTCCGCCATTGCCTCTCCTGTATCACACCAGAGGGCCCTCTGAGCAGGGACACAGCAATGGAAGAGCTATGTGGCGCCCTCTGGTGCCCGCGCTCTGCCATTGCCTCTCCTGTATCACACCAGAGGGCCCTCTGAGCAGGGACACAGCAATGGAAGAGCTCTGTGGCGCCCTCTGGTGCCCGCGCTCTGCCATTGCCTCTCCTGTATCACACCAGAGGGCCCTCTGAGCAGGGACACAGCGATGGAAGAGCTCTGTGGCGCCCTCTGGTGCCCGCGCTCTGCCATTGCCTATTAGTTATCACACCAGAGGCCCCTCTGAGCAGGGGCACAGCAATGGAAGAGCTCTGTGGCGCCCTCTGGTGCCCGCGCTCCGCCATTGCCTCTTCTGTATCACACCAGAGGGCCCTCTGAGCAGGGACACAGCAATGGAAGAGCTATGTGGCGCCCTCTGGTGCCCGTGCTCTGCCATTGCCTCTCCTGTATCACACCAGGGGGCCCTCGGAGCAGGGACACAGCAATGGAAGAGCTCTGTGGCGCCCTCTGGTGCCCGTGCTCCGCCATTGCCTCTTCTGTATCACACCAGAGGCCCTCGGAGCAGGGACACAGCAATGGAAGAGCTCTGTGGCGCCCCCTGGTGCCCGCGCTCTGCCATTGCCTCTTCTGTATCACACCAGAGGGCCCTCTGAGCAGGGACACAGCAATGGAAGAGCTCTGTAGCGCCCTCTGGTGCCCGCGCTCTGCCCTTGCCTCTCCTGTATCACACCAGGGGGCCCTCCGAGCAGGGACACAGCAATGGAAGAGCTCTGTGGCGCCCTCTGGTGCCCGCGCTCCGCCATTGCCTCTTCTGTATCACACCAGAGGCCCTCGGAGCAGGGACACAGCAATGGAAGAGCTCTGTGGCGCCCTCTGGTGCCCGCGCTCTGCCATTGCCTCTTCTGTATCACACCAGAGGGCCCTCTGAGCAGGGACACAGCAATGGAAGAGCTCTGTGGCGCCCTCTGATGCCCGCGCTCTGCCATTGCCTCTCCTGTATCACACCAGGGGGCCCTCTGAGCAGGGACACAGCAATGGAAGAGCTCTGTGGCGCCCTCTGGTGCCCGAGCTCCGCCATTGCCTCTCCTGTATTACACCAGGGGGCCCTCTGAGCAGGGACACAGCAATGGAAGAGCTCTGTGGCGCCCTCTGGTGCCCGCGCTCTGCCATTGCCTCTTCTGCATCACACCAGAGGCCCTCGGAGCAGGGACACAGCAATGGAAGAGCTATGGGGCGCCCTCTGGTGCCCGCGCTCCGCCATTGCCTCTTCTGTATCACACCAGAGGGCCCTCTGAGCAGCGACACACCAATGGAAGAGCTCTGTGGCGCCCTCTGGTGCCCGCGCTCTGACATTGCCTCTCCTGTATCACACCAGAGGGCCCTCTGAGCAGGGACACAGCAATGGAAGAGCTCTGTGGCGCCCTCTGGTGCCCGCGCTCTGCCATTGCCTATTCGTTATCACACCAGAGTCCCCTCTGAGCAGGGGCACAGCAATGGAAGAGCTCTGTGGCGCCCTCTGCTGCCTGTACTCCGCCATTGCCTCTTCTGTATCACACCAGAGGGCCCTCGGAGCAGGGACACAGCAATGGAAGAGCTCTGTGGCGCCCTCTGCTGCCTGTACTCCGCCATTGCCTCTTCTGTATCACACCAGAGGGCCCTCGGAGCAGGGACACAGCAATGGAAGAGCTCTGTGGCGCCCTCTGCTGCCTGTACTCCGCCTTTGCCTCTTCTGTATCACACCAGAGTCCCCTCTGAGCAGGGGCACAGCAATGGAAGAGCTCTGTGGCGCCCTCTGCTGCCTGTACTCCGCCATTGCCTCTTCTGTATCACACCAGAGGGCCCTCGGAGCAGGGACACAGCAATGGAAGAGCTCTGTGGCGCCCTCTGCTGCCTGTACTCCGCCTTTGCCTCTTCTGTATCACACCAGGGGGCCCTCCAGCCCTGGGGGCCTTTCAGAGGCACCTGCGTGTTAGAAAATGCCCCCTTTTGTTTCAGCTGCAAGTAACACCAATGTGCAGCCGCCCCCAGGTCTGTCTCTTCCTCCCGTCAGTGACCACAGACTGTCTCTGTAAACACCAAAGATTCAAGATGCTTTCTAATGTCTTCTTTTATTTCTTTCCAGACTCCTCAAGGCACACCTAAAGGTAAGTGACGTCACAAGCGCTGCTGCCCCTCCGGGGTTTCCTTTTTACAGATATTCACTCGGGCCAGTCCCACTGGGGTGAAAGATGTGAACTCTGACCTCCCTCCAATATGTGTTCAACAAATTTACCTTTGATCTATTGTGAGCGTGGGCACTGGTCGGTAATTTATGTTTTGCCAAGAACATTCACCTGTGACCTATCAGCCCAAATCTATCATATGTAATCTATTGTCACCTGTGGCCTGTGGTTCACAATCTCTCCTACCTTTAACCCACAGCCAGTCACCTGTGACCTGTGGTTCACAAACTCTCCTACCTTTAACCCACAGCCAGTCACCTGTGACCCGTGGTTCACAAACTCTCCTACCTTTAACCCACAGCCAGTCACCTGTGACCTGTGGTTCACAATCTCTCCTACCTTTAACCCACAGCCAGTCACCTGTGACCTGTGGTTCACAAACTCTCCTACCTTTAACCCACAGCCAGACACCTGTGACCTGTGGTTCACAATCTCTCCTACCTTTAACCCACAGCCAGTCACCTGTGACCTGTGGTTCACAAACTCTCCTACCTTTAACCCACAGCCAGTCACCTGTGACCTGTGGTTCACAATCTCTCCTACCTTTAACCCACAGCCAGACACCTGTGACCTGTGGTTCACAAACTCTCCTACCTTTAACCCACAGCCAGTCACCTGTGACCTGTGGTTCACAATCTCTCCTACCTTTAACCCACAGCCAGACACCTGTGACCTGTGGTTCACAATCTCTCCTACCTTTAACCCACAGCCAGTCACCTGTGACCTGTGGTTCACAATCTCTCCTACCTTTAACCCACAGCCAGTCACCTGTGACCTGTGGTTCACAATCTCTCCTACCTTTAACCCACAGCCAGTCACCTGTGACCTGTGGTTCACAATCTCTCCTACCTTTAACCCACAGCCAGTCACCTGTGACCTGTGGTTCACAATCTCTCCTACCTTTAACCCACAGCCAGTCACCTGTGACCTGTGGTTCACAAACTCTCCTACCTTTAACCCACAGCCAGACACCTGTGACCTGTGGTTCACAATCTCTCCTACCTTTAACCCACAGCCAGTCACCTGTGACCTGTGGTTCACAAACTCTCCTACCTTTAACCCACAGCCAGACACCTGTGACCTGTGGTTCACAATCTCTCCTACCTTTAACCCACAGCCAGTCACCTGTGACCTGTGGTTCACAAACTCTCCTACCTTTAACCCACAGCCAGTCACCTGTGACCTGTGGTTCACAATCTCTCCTACCTTTAACCCACAGCCAGTCACCTGTGACCTGTGGTTCACAATCTCTCCTACCTTTAACCCACAGCCAGTCACCTGTGACCTGTGGTTCACAAACTCTCCTACCTTTAACCCACAGCCAGTCACCTGTGACCTGTGGTTCACAAACTCTCCTACCTTTAACCCACAGCCAGTCACCTGTGACCTGTGGTTCACAAACTCTCCTACCTTTAACCCACAGCCAGTCACCTGTGACCTGTGGTTCACAATCTCTCCTACCTTTAACCCACAGCCAGTCACCTGTGACCTGTGGTTCACAATCTCTCCTACCTTTAACCCACAGCCAGACACCTGTGACCTGTGGTTCACAATCTCTCCTACCTTTAACCCACAGCCAGTCACCTGTGACCTGTGGTTCACAATCTCTCCTACCTTTAACCCACAGCCAGACACCTGTGACCTGTGGTTCACAATCTCTCCTACCTTTAACCCACAGCCAGTCACCTGTGACCTGTGGTTCACAATCTCTCCTACCTTTAACCCACAGCCAGTCACCTGTGACCTGTGGTTCACAATCTCTCCTACCTTTAACCCACAGCCAGTCACCTGTGACCTGTGGTTCACAATCTCCCCTACCTTTAACCCACAGCCAGTCACCTGTGACCTGTGGTTCACAATCTCTCCTACCTTTAACCCACAGCCAGTCACCTGTGACCTGTGGTTCACAAACTCTCCTACCTTTAACCCACAGCCAGTCACCTGTGACCTGTGGTTCACAATCTCCCCTACCTTTAACCCACAGCCAGTCACCTGTGACCTGTGGTTCACAATCTCCCCTACCTTTAACCCACAGCCAGTCACCTGTGACCTGCGGTTCACAATCTCTCATGACCTTTCACCCAGAATCGGTCACCTGTGCATGTCTGTGTCTAAGAATACAGCTCTGTTATCATCCATCATGGGCCAATTGCAGAAGGTCATGAGCTCAAAGTGATCAGATGTAAGTTGGAGGGGCGCCCAGATAAGTGTGAACTGAAACCTCACCATGACTGTGTGTGAGCGTCTGGTGAGTTGTGACCGTGTGTGAGCGTCTGGTGAGTTGTGACTGAGTGTGAGCGTCTGGTGAGTTGTGACTGAGTGTGAGCCGAGGGTCAGGTGTTAGCTGAAGGGCCGTTAGATGAGGTGTCGGTGTGAGTGGCTGTGAGCTGAGAGGGTGTACTCACTGAGTGTGAGTCGAGGTCACTGTACCAGGTGATGAATCACTGTGACTGAGTGCACGGGGAGCTCACTGGGGTCAAGGGTGAGCTGGGGGTCAATGGGATCGAGTGTGAACCGGAAGTGAGAGCAGAGGCCCTGTGATTCAGTGTGAGTGTAGCCCAGCATGTTGGGGTGTCCGCTGGGGGTCACCGTGACGGAGTGAGCTGACGTCACTCCCTCCTTGCTAGCTCTGTGCTGTGATTGGCTGCTGCTCACACCCCTCTCTCTCCTGCAGGTAAAACGCCCTCCGGGACCCCCCTGCGGATGGTGGAGAGCGGCGGCATGATGAGAGCGGGTAAGGCCCCACCCCAGCCCCCCACCCACCCCGTTTGACCAATTGCAGTGCTTGGATTTGGCGGGTTTTTTCAAGGGTGGAACAGCCGCCCACCCCCTGCCCTGTGCAAGTGTAGAGTGGCCTGCACCCCAGACGGCATCATTTCAGCCTCGACGCCTCTGCTGAAATCACCACTGGCGGTTAACGCCCTCTTTAGAGGCCATTAACGGTTGTTAATGTCACAGGCCCTAAATTATGAGTCTGAGCGGTATATGAGGGCATATAATGAGGGGGGGGCACAGTAACCGCGCACTCACACCTCACATGACCAATGAGGGCCTCTTGCTGGCTGCAGGCGCGCGCACAAGCTGCTGTGCCCTCTGCACCGAGTGCATCACTGAACTCAGAGCACCCAAGCAAGGTGACATGATGAGGCATGTAAGAGGGGGGTGCACCCCGCACAGGGCGCTGATGCACATGAAACCCTTGGCGCTAGGCGCTTTACAAGAGATGGGGGGATCTGTTTCACGCAAGCTGATCGCTGGGAGCCCCCCGCCCCTCCCCGGGGAGTGACGTGAGTGCACCCGAAGTTTAACATCCTGAAGCCGGGTTGGGTTTTAAAAGTGCGCCTGCACTGCCATCCAGTGGTGCAGGTTAGAATGACACCTGCTTCCAAAGGAAAGGCTCAGCCTCACTGCCCCCCCTCACCCTGCAGTGACAAGGCTGCAGGGGCCTTTTGTTTTTAATTTTTGAGGGTCTTTGATTCTGCCGGTGGGCTCCTGGCCGCTTCTAGTGGTGGGGGCTGTGACCCCCGGGTCAAACCAGCCCTCAAAGCCCAAACCCTAAAGTCTGCACAGCTCAGATTTGGAGGTGACTGCTGAAACCCAACTCACCTCGCCTTCAGGACCCCGAGGGAGTCTCCTGGGCTGGTTCCCCCTGACATTAATTATAAACGCATGGCCTGACTCATCTGTAGCGCCCAGAGGCGCGGACTGAAGTATTGAGACGCCCGCCTTGACTCCACCGCAGGAGACGCCATATCACATCTGCCAATACAACAGCTGCCCTTTAACTCTGAGTGCGACAGCAAAGTGTGCAGCCATCCGGGGCAGGAAGAGAAATGAAATGAAAATAGCACTTATAAAGCGCATGGCTACCCTAAGGCCTCCCAGCGCTAGGAACCGAACCTACCCAGTGAGCGGCTTCAGATGGCCGGGAACAAGAACGTCTTCAGCGCTCTGCGAAAAGATAGATGGTCTCCTTCCAAACGAATGTGGTTTGGAAGAGCGTTCCACCTCTTGGAGGCAATGTAGGGGAATCCCCGGCCCACACTTCTAGCCCTATATAATCTAGGTACTATTGCCTTCCGTTTATTTTCTGAGCGTAGGGCTCTGCTGGGATGGTATGGGGATTGGCAGACCTTTAGAAGACATACAGCCTGATTCATCATCGGCGTGTTTTGCGAGTCTTTAATAGCGATTCATAAGGAATCGCTATTACAGACTCGCAAAACGGTATTCATGTAGGAATCGCTAAATAAATTGCGATTCCTACACATTCCTTATTTGCGAGTAGCAAATTGCTAATCGCAAATAAGGAATAACTCCCCATTCATTCCTATGGGCCTAAAGGCCCATAGGAATGAATGGGGAGTATTCCTTATTTGCGATTAGCAATTTGCTACTCGCAAATAAGATAGCAATTTCAAGGGTGCTAGGGGTGTCCAAAGGACACCCTGTAGCACCCCTGAAATGTAATTTACAGTGGTGTTGCGCACACACATGTCCGAAGGACATGTGTGTGTGCAACATGCAACTTAGAAAAATGCTTTTAAAAGCATTTTTCTAAGTTTTCGCTATTTACCACGAGGTTTGACCTCGCGGTAAATAGCGGCCCGAAATTGCGAATTAGCAATTTAAAAGTGGTTGATGAATTGCATTTAAGGAATCTCAAATAGAGATTCCTTAAATGTAATTCCTCGCAATTTAGCGAATTAGCAATTACCGATTTTTGCATTTGGGATGATGAATCCCAAATGCAAAAATTGCGCTCGCAAAGGGCCAGATTCTCAGAATCTGGCCCTTTGCGAGCGCAAATCGGCTTGATGAATCAGGCTGATAATTTTATGGGTAATGCAAAGGGGTTTGAACTGGTTCCTCTCCGAAATTTGGCAGCCAATGTAGAGAGGCTATAGATGCTCGCGCAGATTCTCCGTGGCGGGTACGTAGAAGCAATCGAGCTGCACGATCCTGCACCATCTGAAGTTTCTTCATTGTAGATCGGAGAGAGCTCAAATAAAGGGCATTTGCATAGTCCAAGCGAGAGAGGGTTAGGGCTGGGACCAGCAATGTCTTCGCACTGAAGGGCAGCTGGACTTTCCTAACCATCTTAAGTAGTCCATAGCAGCACCCGTCACCTTCTGGGTTTGCACCTTCATGTCTAGTTTGTGATCAAGCCAGACTCCCAGGCTTTTTATTTGTTCCTTGGGGGGGGGTATGATGCCCTGGCATTTCGGCCACAGAGAAGTGGGACCTAATGGGAAAGGTTTACCCAGAAACACCAGGTCCATTTTTGCTCCATTTAGTTGTAAGTAAGAGCCCTCCATTCCACCCCGATTCCTTTTCCAAACTGTTGGACAGGCCTCGTAGCCGGGCCGTTCCCCCCCGCACAACAGGGCCCCGGACCCCGGCTCTCCCTGAATCACCAGCAAGAGCCACCCCGGCAACCCCCCGAGGTAACACACAACCCGTCCACAACGGGACTCCAGCTCCTGAACCCTCCCGTACCGGCTGGCCCTGGTCCCCGTCAGCACCATGGCCCCGGCCCGGCAGCCATCTTTGGGCACTACAGCACGAGGCCACGTGGCCTCGACTCGACCCCAACCCTGGGCCTGGCCAGGCCCCGACATCGAGGCACCAACCTCCACACAGGAGGTAAAGAGACCACTTGGCAGGTCGATGGAAGAAGGAGGCGTCAACGGCTCTCCTCCGCCAGGTGTCGATCACCCCCGGCCTCCCTGGGGGCTGGCTCCACCCCCCTGCTGGGTGTCGGGACTCCCTGATTCCGGACCTCCCGACCCCCAGGCGCGAGGGTCCGGACATCAAAGGGGACTAGACCTATAACTGGGGCAGCCCCAGACCAGGAAGGCAGTTGTATCCTGGAGTCGAGAGACACCGAGAAGAACGCATCCTTGACGGACTGCTGGCGCTGCCCCAGCCCTGCCCTGTGAACCCTTCTTCTTAGCCTGCTGGCGCTGCCGCGGCTCTCTGCCTCGTGAAACCATCATCTTGGCCTGCTGGCGCTGCCGCGGCCCTCAGCCTCGTGAAACCATCATCTTGGGCTGCTGGCGCTGCCGCGGCTCTCTGCCTCGTGAAACCATCATCTTGGCCTGCTGGCGCTGCCGCGGCCCTCTGCCTCGTGAAACCATCATCTTGGCCTGCTGGCGCTGCCGCGGCCCTCTGCAACGTGAACCATCATCTTGGCCTGCTGGCGCTGCCGCGGCCCTCTGCAGCGTGAACCATCATCTTGGCCTGCTGGCGCTGCCGCGGCCCTCTGCAACGTGAACCATCATCTTGGTCTGCTGGCGCTGCCGTGGCCCGACCTTGTAGACTCCTAAGCTCGAGGATTGTGAGCTCCCCTCCTGCTACCCCCTGTACCGATTCGGTACCAAGACTGTCCCGCTACCCCCTCTCCCTACAGAGACTAGAATTGAGAGGACCCTCGAGTCCTGAATCTCCTGTACCGCTGATAACCTTGCCGCAAGAACCCTATATAAAGAGTGTTGATCTCATCCTTGTGTGGTGTCTATCTGTGGGGAGGGAAGTGACTTGTCTGTACGATCGCCGGAGACGGCCCTCATCGGAGGCCTCTCCCCCAGTATTCGGCCGACCCTCCGGGTCGCTGTCTAACACAAACAATTGTCTAAATTGTTTTCCCTGTTCCCAGGTTGATTAAGGGAAACTATCAACTGAGTATCGTCCGTATATGTAATAATTTGTATGCCAAAGGGTTTAACAATTTTGGCCAGGGGGCTCATCTAAATGTTAACAAGAGTGGTGCTCAGGGATGAGCCCTGCGGAACCCCACACCTCGATGGCATGCTCTTAGAGATGGAGTCGTCCTCGAAGACCTGAAATGAGCGGAGGTCTAAAAAAGGCTCCAGCCACATTAGTGAAGTTCCCGATACCCCGGCCTCTCTAATCCTGGAGATCAGCAGTTGAAGGTTCACGGTATCGAAAGCTGCACAGAGATCTAAGAGGACGATTGCCGCTGAGCCTCTGGAATCTAACATTTTCCTGGCTTCCTCAACGACTACAATCAGAGCTGCCTCTGTGCCCTGATGGGGGCTAAATCCAGTTTGCGTTGGGTGAAAGCAGTCATTTTCCTCCAAAAAGTTGGACAAAATGGAGTTGACATACTCTTCTGCAATTTTTACGATCCCTGGAAGCAATCAAATAGGACGGTAATTGGAGAACACTTCAGGGTCCGCCCCTGCCTTTTTAAGCAGTGCTCTCACCATGGCTCGTTTCCATAAGGAGGGGACAGTCCCAGTACCCAAGGACAGATTGATGAGTTTTAAGATAGTGGGGACAACTGTATCAAAAACTTGGTTCAGAGCGGTAGGAGGCGCCATGTCCCTCGGGGAACCCGATGTCAATTTATTGAGGTAAGTTTTTAGAGATTTTGTATCTAGAGGCGGGAAGACCTACAGTCTGGTCACTGGTGAGTTTGACTTATTATCTGATGGGGGGGGGTCATTTGAAGAGGTGATAACGGATGGAAATGCCAGATAAATAGATTGAATCTTTGTAAAAAAGAACTCTGCTATATCATTGCAGCGCCCTAAAGTATCAGCATCGGGTAAGGCTAAGGGTGGGGGGGGGGGGGTTGTTAATGATTTAACAATCTTAAAAATTTCCTGCGGAGCGCTAGGCCACCTCAAGAGGGAGCTCCTGGTTCACTCAGCGACGGTCACTTTAGCATCTGCTGAGGCCCGCAGGGCTGGGTTAGCACCTGTCACCTGCTGAGGCCTGGAGGGCTGGGTTAGCACCTGTCACCTGCTGAGGCCTGCAGGGCTGGGTTAGCACCTGTCACCTCCAGGTTGCCGCATACACCTTTTCTGGGTTCACAAGCTGTGCATTATTCCGCCATCTACTGGCTGGATCCAGAAGAACAAGTTGGAATAAACTAACTTTTGTTTTAGGCATTGACCATGGGCGGAGCCTGTGTGCTTTTGACACTGTATCGCAGATGTCCAGGGTGTACAGTGCGGCTGGCCGCCTGCTGACACTAGTCTGAGTTTGATGGAGACAGAGCTCTTCCAGATAAGGTCTCGTGAGATATGAATGCAGCACTCACCGGCGGGGTCCATCGCGCACCCCTCTCCTGTGGTCATTCTACAGATGTCCAGTCCTTCATTGGTTAGACTCCCTCCACACAAACCCTTGTTTTTGTGAGACAAGACCACTGATTGGATGAAGGGCGGCTGAACCTCTGGACCCCCAGGTGGCCTAGAGCAGGGTGGGAAGGAATGAAGGGTCCTGCAATGTGAGCCGGAAGCGGGAAGTCCACCTGAACCTCTTCCACCTTATGAGTGATTCCACCAGCCGGTTCATCTCCAGATTCTGAAGTTCCTCCGAACATTTTACACGCAACTGTACATCAGGCCACCAGTGTCTTATCCCAGCGTCCCCTCTAGGCCAACGTGTGTGAGTCTGGGAACATGGCTTTACCTGTCTGTGCCCCAGTTCTCCTATTTTTAGAACTGTTTTGTTAGAACTTAGAAATCTGCTAACTATGATGTACAGAAAACTGTTATTTTTCCTATGTTCCTGCTCGTGCTTGACTCGCGTTTGGCCCCTGGCATGGTGCCATGCTGCGCCCTGAGAACCCTGCCCGCTCCCGCGCCATCGGCCATGCATTGCAGTGTCTATCTCTCCCTGGACCGGAGAGGGTGATGCATGAGCCGTCCCCAGGCCTGGCTTCCCATCCTAGGGGTGGTTTGTATCCAGCACCCTACGCTATCCTGCCCGTGCCACGCTGACAACGCCAAGCCCTGAGGCTGGGGTTAGCGTTAAAGGTGTGTTATGCTAGCTTCTGCCTCCTGCACTGACAACAAACTCACTTCTCCTCACTGAGATGTCTTTCACTTTGCTCTGGTTACTGCATTAATGCACTTCACTCACTTGCTTTTATTTCCTTCCTTGTCTTATTCAAGTGATGTTAAATGTTGAATAGCTTGTAGAGCGCCCAGCTACCCCAGCAAAGGGGCGTTCGGCGCTAATCACAGTCAAATGGAGAGACCACTAGAACGGCAAGGGGACCTATGGTGACGGGAAGAGATAAGTCTTTATTGTCTTACGGAACGCCAAGTAGTTTTTCAAACTGATGAGTCCTGGACCACAAGCCTGGCATATAAGCAACATCAGAGAGTGAACAAGGCTCTTTCCAGTGCATGGGTACGTCACCAAATCCTTGGCCCACCCGTCTGATTTACAGGCAGGTAGACTTTAGGTATGTCAGCGATAAAGGCTAGCCCGACTCCCTCGCCGACAGATTCCTCTGACGGCCCGACGGAGTATTAGCCAGTGAAGGTTAGCATATAACACAGCATATAACACAGTCCACCGAGTTAGAGAACATTCCAATGACGTGAGGGTGCACTCATTTTAGCTTTTTAAAAAAACTAGGGCTAGATGTAGGTAAATCTTTTTTACAGATTCTAAAATACCGAATTTTACCGATTCGGTATTTTAGAAACGGTGAATTAGATGTAGGTAATATTTCGGTATTTTTTACCGAATTGTCAAGATCGGTAATTACCGATTCAGTAATTGCCATGGAGGCCCATAGGAATGAATGTCAATTACCGAATCGGTAATTACCGATTCGGTAAATACCGAAAAAGTCAAGGGTGGCAGGGTGTCACTTTGACACCCTGTTGCACCCCTGATACTGGTTTGTGTGCCATGTGGCACACATACATGCCCTAGGGGGATGTATGTCTGTCACATGGCACAGGTGTACATGCACAGATTTGCATATACACAGGTATTCGTTATTTACCTCCAACTAATAGTTGGTGGTAAATAACAAATCCTTAACCCCTTGCATGCTGATGACGGCCCCCAGCCGTCATGCACTACGGCGCTCGTGTGCTGATGACGGCCTCATGAACCCGCCCACTTGCGATTTTGCCGCACAGGTGCAGAATCGCGGCCGCATGCAAGGGGTTAAAGCCCTGTGGCACTGTTTACCGTGCCACCTACATCTCAAAATACAGATTCGGTAATTTTACCGATTCGGTAAATTTACCGATTCGGTAAAATGACCTAGGGCCCGATGTAGGTCGGTCGGTAACGGCCGAAAATCGGTATTTTCGGCCGTTACCGACCGGTATTTACAAATCGGTATGTAGGGCCACATATTTTACAGATTCGGTAAATTTACCGATCGGTAAATTTACCGAATCTGTAAAATACAGAATCGGTATTATTACCTATTCGGTATTTTTGCTATGTAGGTGGGACTCTTCTGAGTCCCACAACCCTTACCGATTCGGTATTTTACCATCAAATATATTTGATGGTAAAATACCGATTCAGGTGTGCATGCACATGTGTGCATGCACACCTGTGCCATATGACAGGCAGACCTGCCCTTAGGGCAGGTATGCCTGCCACATGGCCCCCGAATCTTTTTTGGAGGTGCTAGAGGGTGTCAAAGTGACACCCCCTGCACCCTTGTCAAAATCTGTATTTACCGATTCGGTAAATACCGACCGGTAATGCCCCATTCATTCCTATGGGCTTCAAAGCCCATAGGAATGAATGGGGCATTACCGGTCGGTATTTACCGAATCGGTAATTACAGATTTTTACCGATTCGGTAAAAGGAACATCTGGATGTTCCTACATCTCCACCCCTTAGATTTACCGATTTTTAATTACCGAATCGGTATGATTCGGTAATTAAAAATCGGTAAATCTATTTTACCTACATTGGGCCCCAAATCTGTATTTTGAGATGCCCTACATCTCAGTATCCAAATACCGGTCGGTAACGGCCCAAAATCGGTATTTTCGGCCGATACCGGCCGGTATTTGGATACCTACATCTGGCCCCATATCACTCTTTGGGGACAAAAGCAAAAACTTGTTAAACGTTTGAGGGTCAGCCGTCTCCTTGATGGAGCTGTCTGTCAAAGTTATAACACATTGATTGGAACTGCCGAGCCCGTGGTTCTTGCCAATGACTAGAGGTGTCCGCACGGCCTGCCGACATCTCTGAATGTGGAGTATGGGTACTCCATCCCAGCGATGGACTCATTTACTCCGTCGACCTGATGGAGTAAAATCATACTCTGCTGCACTCTAGCTCGAGGCCCTTGGTTGGGTTTACTCAATCCTGGTTTTCATCCTTTCCAACGGACTGGTGCGGTTTAATTCCAGTGCGTGAGTCAGAGAAGTCTGGAAGTCTGGAAGTCCAGAGGCTGCGTCGCTAAGTCTTCGGGTTCCGGCGGGAGCGGCGACAAAGCAAACCGGCAAGTTACTGGTGGTGCCTGTTTTCACAGGAACCGCGTGCTGCTCTGAGCATGTTCCTTACTCGCCTTGTTTACCAATAAGTCGACAAAATGTTGTTTTAAATCCTACTACGTTTGTCCGCATACGCAGTCTTTTATAGCACTGTGGATGGAAAAGCGGAGACATTTCTAGGACTGCTGGATATGAGAGCCTTGGGAGCTCCAGAGTCTGGGCCAGGGCTTGACATGGAAAAATAGAAGTGCAGGTACTCTGTACAAGAGTACCTGCTTGTTTCTGAGAAGTGCCGGTACTCCAATTAAAAGTATAGCATTTCCCTTGAGAACTGCCGGTACTCTTCCTCTCAAAATAAAAAAGTGCTGATACTCCATATCGGAAAGTACCGGGCCATTTAAAGCACTGGTTTGGGAGGATTGAGCGCATCAGGGGAGCCAGAAACTGTGCCCTCCCCTGTGTGGAGTTTGTGTGGACACAGAATGTGACCGCAAGTAGTGTCGAGAGACAGCACAGTGGCCACGGAGCTCCAGCTGTCAGGACCCCTTGCAGTTGGAAGTGCATAATTCAGAGGCTCAAAATCTCGCAAAACTAAAATTGCTGCTCATACACAACCCGATCACAAATACACGCCAGGGTCACATGGGTACATCGCGCCTTACATTTATAAGATCATGTGGGCACAGTCCATCTTGCGATGTGTGCTGTACAGTGAAGTTCACATGCAAACTCAGAAACGTCTGGAAAAATAAAAACATGTCTCCTTTTTAACACCTGCCTCAAAGAGGCATTATATTTTGGTGCAAAGCTGTGTCTACCATGGTTAGGGGCTGGGCATTGCATGAAAAACCCGGGAGGGTTGCACGGGACTGCCCACGTACCACTCACGGGACGCCCCCTTCATGCAAAGCAACGCACACCAGCACTAGCATTACTTTGTGTTACTTTAATGTTACCTTCCAGCGGAAAGGAAGGTTTGTGTTGGAAAATAAATCACAAAGGAGCAGTTTTTGCCAGTTTGAGTCACGTTTTGTGGCGCAGACCCAGGGCAAAGTGTTAGTACTGCTGCCTGAACTCCGGTATTAAATGCAGCACCCGGAAATCATGGAGAAAACAGTGTTACTTTCAAAAACGCAACCTCAGAAAGATGAGCAGCCGAGGAATGTCTGTAAACAATCTGTAGCAAAGCCCAGTAAGCGTTAATCGCAGGGCTTTAGATAAGCTCTCAAATGTAATATGATGTCACTCTACAGTTTAAAGAGCTGTGACTCTCCCGCCTAAAGTGTATGTGGCCAAGGATGAGACCACATCCTGACATCTCACTCGCCAAGCTGCTGCAAAGGTTGCGGCATTTGTCTTTGACCATGTCTCCCACCCACTGATCACGAAGGGTCTTTCTGTATCTGCCCTCCAGTGCACATCCTCAGTCAGCTTTAGTTGAAAGTTAGCTTACTTGGCCACTACTGTCTGTGCAATTCTATGTGTAGCTCCTGCCGTAGGGTTAACTTCCTGTCATAATGTCCACTTCCTGCCACAGTGTTGACTTCCTGTCATAATGTCCACTTCCTGCCACAGTGTTAACTTCCTGTCATAATGTCCACTTCCTGCCACAGTGTTAACTTCCTGTCATAATGTCCACTTCCTGCCACAGTGTTAACTTCCTGTCATAATGTCCACTTCCTCCCACAGTAATAACTTCCTGTCGTAATGTGCACTTCTGGCTGAAGTTCTAACTTCCTGTCATTCAAAAGGTTTTCTGCCGAGCAAAAAAATATATTAAGTAGCAACACTCTCAAAGACCTTAGTCACAATGTTCTTATATTGTCCATTGGATACATTAGCTAATTAGACACCAGAATCCAGTATAGATTGGTCCGTATTTATTTTTCACTTCTCTCGATTCAATTCATCAATTTCAATATTTTCAGTAGTCAGATCAGCCTTATGAGCAGGTCAGCCGACACGTGTTTCGTTGTTTAAAACAACTTCATCAGGGCTTTCTATAAGTCTCAGTTTTCAATTCAATAATGTGTTCCTTCCGTTTCTTTAAAATTAATTTTCGATTTTATTATGCAGGTTCAGTCAAATGTCCAGAGTTCGCCTATTACTCTTATAGACGCGGTACCGGTAACTTTGTTTTAGCTCTAACGAAATCTGTGATTCTTATTCATGTATGACTCGTATCTATAGTATTATTATCCACTTCTTAATCGTATGTCAAAATCTATAAGAAAGTATTTATAAGAACAGTAGTTAGGTTTAGATTCGTTGTGTATGCTAAAGTATCTCGATTAAATAAACGTTTATTTAATCGAGATACTTTAGCATACACAACGAATCTAAACCTAAAAATAAATACGGACCAATCTATACTGGATTCTGGTGTCTAATTAGCTAATGTATCCAATGGACAATATAAGAACATTGTGACTAAGGTCTTTGAGAGTGTTGCTACTTAATATATTTTTTTGCTCGGCAGAAAACCTTTTGAATTATTTAAATACCTGGGATCAGTGTATTAGCTAGGGAGATAGGTAACCTCCCTATTCTGCCTAGTAGCAAGAGGAGTTACGTGTCAATTGAATATAGCCTAAATTATTAGCCGTGCGCCCTATCACCTGTTGCCTTTCCCTATATATAACTTCCTGTCATAATGTCCACTTCCTGCCACAGTGTTAACTTCCTGTCATAATGTTCACTTCCTGTCTGTGTTAACTCCCTGTCGTAACGTGCACTTCCTGCCATAGTGTTAACTTCCTGTCATAATGTTTACTTCTGCCACAATGTTAACTTCCTGTCATAATGTCCACTTCCGGCCACAGTGTTTACTTCCTGTCATAATGTTCACTTCCTGCCACAGTATTAACTTCCTGTTGTAATGTGCACTTCCTGCAGCAGTGTCAACTTCCTGTAATAATGTCCACTTCCTGCCAGTGTTTACTTCCTGTCATAATGTCCACTTCCTGCCACAGTGTTTACTTCCTGTCATAATGTTCACTTCCTGCCACAGTATTAACTTCCTGTTGTAAAGTGCACTTCCTGTTGCAGTGTTAACTTCCTGTAATAATGTCCACTTCCTGCCACAATGTTAACTTCCTTTCATAATGTCCACTTCCTGCCACAGTGTTTACTTCCTGTCATAATGTCCACTTCCTGCCACTGTATTAACTTCCTGTTGTAATGTGCACTTCCTGCTGCAGTGTTCACTTGCTGCCACAAGGTTCACTTTGGTAGTCTCTCACAAATGGGAGAGGGACTAGATTGGGTCCCTCTTGTGAGTTTTGCCAGCACTGTTGCTCCATTACGGCCACTGGAGACAGCTGCCTTTTTAGTTTTGCTACAAGAGGATTTTTGCCAGGGGGTCTGGATATCTTGCAGGTTTGGTTTCAGTATTCAGTTCTTACAGTGCAAATGCAGAACCTCTTGTTATTTCACAAACAGGATCCCTTGTGCGTTCTCCAATCAGGGTGCGGAGCTTGCTTGCACGACCTTCTAAGTTGGCATTCCTTCCCAGCACCTGCCACTCCGCCTTGCTGGCCCCCCCTCCTGCATCGCCTGTGCTAGCTGCTTCCTCCTGCTCTATGCACATGAATCCAGGTGGGGCACGTGTGAGTGGGGGGGTCTAACCATCACTGTCCTGTTTCTGTCCAGCCATGTACTCAGTGGAGATCACAGTGGAGAAGGACAGGCTGACGGGGGAGACCAAAGTCCTGTCCAGCACCACCCTGCTCCCCCAGGACCTCTCCTTGCAGGGGGTCAAGGTGTATGAGGACGAGCGGAAAGGTAACTCCCCATCCCGACACCCCACTCTCCGGCGACTGCGCTGCAGGGTGCTACGGTGCTGACGGTGCGTAGAACGGAAACACTTGCCCCACGCCGTCCTTCCATGGTTTGTTCCTAGAGGGGTCAAGACACAGGAACATGAGAATAAATGTAACGATATGTCCCACACTGCTTCACCGCTTCTTGTCTCTACATTGGCCAAGCCATAGATGATTGAGGTCAAGGTACCCCTGACCCCTCTCTTGGGGGCCACCTCACTCCAGGTCAAAAGCAACTCTATCTCTGGTCCTGAACTTTTCACCCATATCTCTCTGATTTCAGATGTTTTAGACTGGTTAGTTAAGGGGAACCAAAACAAAAGTGTAGCACCCAGAATACATTAGTCGATCAGATGAAAGTTTGGGACTGGAAACAGTGTCTAGAAGGAAGTGGTCCCCATACCCCTAACACCACTCCTCCTTGGTGCGTCTCTAAAGCTGAAACTTCACCTCCCTTCCCCTACGCAGGGCCAGTCCAGGGCGTAGCCCTACAGAAGCGAGGTCACCCAACCCTGGTGGAGGCCATCACACCTTGGCCAGCCTTCGCGAGGCCCATCCGGTCATCTCAGTTCACTGCCTGACATGCACTTACTGCTCTTAGAGAAGCCCGTCCTGTCCATGTCTGCAGCCTTCGGCTTGTGGGTTGCCGTGGGGCTGTAGACGCTGTCTTCATCTACAGATGTTGCTCATGACTTACATGTGTCCGCTTATATAGAGGACTCCTGGGATACTGATGGGGACTGCCTCCAGACTCTTCTTTTTGGGATCCCTGGTGGGCGCTGGGACTGGGTTTGACTTACTGGATACCATTCGTTTGTGGTGGTCCCCTCGAAGTGGGGTGCTGATGGCAGCTACTGTGTGTCCTTTGGGGACCTGAACTTGGGCCTCCAATTATCCTTTGGCGTGACTATCCGTTTTAGGAGGCAGCTTAAATGCTGACTGGTTGAGGGCAAAAAGTGGTCTGGCGTTTTGTGGTTTGTGCTTAACGTGTGAAAAGATGAGTGCCGGGGCCCAAGGTCCTCACGGGAGACCACTACAGCGTGGACACCCGGCCAGCGCTGGCACGCGTCTGTGCCACTGTTACGCCCCACCCAGGGGTGTAGCTTAGTCAGTGAGATGCGGGGGGTGTGAATCTCAAATCTCCCAACTAAAAAACAATATGCTGAAGGGGGGAGGGATGACCAAGATTAGGGATGCACTGTTCCCATGACGAAGAGGTTCAATACTTATCTGCATCAGGTGGACCTCTCCCTAAGCACCACCAACAAAGCACAGAGCCCCGACTCAGGGCCCCCAGACCCAACTCTGAAGCAAAGGATGCATTTATTTGGGGGGAGGGGGGTCACACCCCCAACACCCCCTGAAGCTACACCCCTGCTCCCAACCATCACATTCCAACAAACAGGACTGTCTGGATTATTCTGTGTCACCAAAGTTGTAAGACTGGCAGGGAGAATGTATTATTATTTTAATTTTAAGGTATATTTAGTTATTAAACACTCTGCTCCTGGTCATATCTGCCCTCTCTTCAAGGTGTGATTTTCAGCTCAGGCTGTGCTCGCCGTGAGACCTGTGGTTTTTGTATCCTCTGAAGCTTGTGTAAGTCTGGCGGCCACGTATGCCTTGGTTTGTGCACTTACTTGAATGCGGGGAGTTTTAATGGTTGTTTGATGTTTACTATTTTTTGCTACATTTTGAGCATAGACTACTGGTTGTGGGTACCTAGTGACTATGAATTATGAGTTTTCGATAATTTCCCAATGGGGGGGGGGGGCAGTTTGCGTATCCTATATCCCTTCGTCACATGCCAGCAGACCCACAGTGTTACCGTAAGGTCGGTTCTTTATTCCTTCGGTTCTGCTGATTAATTTTCTGTTCCAAGCTTGAGTTGTCCTCTATGCCGAAGGTCATTTTGAGCATTTCCGTGCACGCCTTGGTGATGTCCTAGTACTGCATTAAGAGGTTCTCCCAGTGTCTGCCCAAGCCCTGCTCTGACTTCGGTTGTCCGGCATGGTGTAAATGTTGACTTGAGCTGTTAGGTTAACTTTCATGTTCTGAATTGTGTGTCTTCTCCCCACAGTGGTGCATGAGGTCCGCAACGAAGAAGGCATCGTGGAGAACGGAGTCCACCTTCTCAGCTCTACCGAGGTGGAGGAGCTGATCCACAAGGCGGACGAGGTGACGCTAAGCGAAGACCACGAGAAAGAGAAGAAGGCCCCCAGTCAAAAGAACACGCCGAGAAAAGAAATCACCGGGGTGCAAGCCAAAGTAGTGGACAGCCCCAAGGTCCTCGTCAACAGCGAAGGCGCAGAGCCAAGCAAGGAGCAGCCCGTCACCATGATCTTCATGGGCTACCAGAACGTGGAGGACGAGAACGAGACCAAGAAGGTGCTGGGCCTGGAGGGGACCATCAAGGCGGAGCTGGTCGTCATCGAGGATGGCGAGAACAAGCCGGTCGCTGCCGATCACGATGGGAAGGACCACAACCCGCCCAACGGGGATGCTTCGGAGGCAGCTACGTTGCTGCAGAAGGGAGACAACCCACTGGGGGACAAACCAGAGGCCAACGACACGGAGCCCAAGGAAGGCGAGCAGGATCTGCCGGTGAAGAAGCAGCGCTGCAAGTGCTGTACGGTGATGTAAACCCACCGCTGCTCCCACCCAAAACCCCTGCCATCCATCTCCCACGGAACAGCCAACCAAGCCGACGAGAAACATTCCCACCTCTCGATGTTTTGGTTCTGTTGGCTGTGGGTGCTGCATATTTTACTTACAGAAAGTCGGGAACTCACTTTTTTAACGATTTGAGGAGGCCGTGTTTGTAAAAGCGCCTGCTCTTCAGCGATGTCTTGTTGTTCTGTGTCAGACTTTCCGGTTCACCCCAGGCGGTGCTGTGACGACATCCTATGGGGGCAGTTTCCATCACATTATGCCTGTTGAGTACCACCTCATTTGTGAATGCCTTTCTCCACCTCTGTGGCCGCGTCACAACGGTGACTCCCACCAAGGGCAGGTGCCGAAGATGCTAACCTTGATTACTCCATTTCATTTGTTGCTCAGTCTGTCGGTGACAATGTTGGGGGGCTGGGCATGTGGGGAGGAGAGGCTTTTGCCAAGCTTCAGTGGGCTCTTGAATACCTTTAACCCCCTTCCAACCTCATGTTTTATCCTGTTGATGGGACTGTGCTGGGAACAACTGTAAGGTCCTTGTACATTGTATCATGAGACGGAGGCGTCACATTGGACTGGCCGTTAAAAAGACAACTGCGCCTCTGTAAGTACTATTGGGGTACGCACTGGGAACTCTTACCCACTTTCCTTTGTTGAAGACAATCCATCCAAAAAAGGTTTGCCCTCGCCTCTCTTGGTGTGCTCTGCAACATCAGAGTTTTCGTGGAACAGGAAACCAAGACCACTCTCCAACAAGAAGGAATTGAAAGTTTTGGAACTGTGAAGACTAGACTCTGCAGCGCCCAGATAGCCAGTATCTGGGTAATCGCTACTCACTGTTTCTGTATGTGATTTGGAAGGGCGTGATGCACCCCAAATTCCATCCTGTGCCCCACAGCTTAGTTCCAGCAGCCAATGGGTAGAACACGTCAAACGAGTTGGTCGAGACATTGAAAGCCACTCTATCGACCATGGGCTTCTCCAGCAGTGAGTGTTTCTTGTTCTGTCTGTTTGTTCCTGTGCCTCGGATACTTGCTGACTGTTGGATAAGTCCACGGTCTGTGCTTGTTTCCTGGAAAGCATTGATTTTAACCGCGCATTATGTAGGCGACTGGGCCAGATCTTTGCTGTGCGAAGCACACGGCATTGATCATGCAACTTCTCACGGCCACTTGGAGTTGCACTGCAGATGTGCAGAGAGAAGCTTGAGTTAGGAGAGAAAGCTCAATCCCACGAATAACTGGTCCCTCGTTCTGTTGTCATCTGTACTGCCCGCCTATTAGCTGTGTTTGGCCAGTGGGTAGCGTACGACATCATCGCTCACGCTTAGGAGTCCATCAAGCCCGCTCCGCCTTGGAGTACGGTGGTGAGAACTTTGTTACTCTTGCTTAGCTGCTCATGTCGTCTCTTGGTGGGGCTTTTCCATCCCATGACATTTAGAATCTTTTGTCAGAATCCCTCCTGCAATTCTGTGGAAGGTTCTGAAATGTTTCCTTGCCAGGGGTTTCCCAACACATTTCCAAGATGGCAGTCTGGGCCATCAGCATGTATTTGTGTCTCTAATGGCATGCAGCTTCTCTCTATTACAACCGTCTTCGGAGAGGGACGCGGACCACTAAACCGTGAGGAATACAGTGGTCAGCACAGTTCGTTTTCGACAACGAAAAGAAGGGGGCTGTATGACTGTAAACAGCATATACGTCTGATGCTTTTTTGCAAAAATATACTGCGCATCCCTTTGCAGCACGTCAATGTCACATAATAGCTTAACTCCCCATAATGTGAACATGCAGCCAATGAACTGGAACAGGTAAGAGCCAAGTCCTGGGGTGCCCTGGAAGTTACACAGGTAGAATCAAGCTGGTCACCCCACTTCTGTGACTATGGAACAGTAGCTCTGCTCTGCCACTGCTTCGACATTGGGAAGCAAGAATATGACACTTCCAATACGCCCCGCCCTATGGCTTCACGCGGCTTATTTACAGTTTGGTGGACGGAATGGCCTGTCCAGTATATGGCAAGTGCATTGTAGCCTAGGGCTCTTGCAGTATGGAGGACGGGAGGAGAACAGCCATTACAACGCGGGGATTACCCCGCACTGCCATTACAACGCGGGGATTACAACGAAAGTCGTTACAACGACTTTTGGTGGAGGGCGCTGTTGGATAGGGAATAGTTAAATTTTCTATCCAACACCTTCCCTACTGTCAACGTGGGCTGGGGTTGGAATAGAAAATTTAATTATTCCACTATCCAGCACCCTCCAGCGAAAGTCGTTGTAACGACTTTCGTTGTAATCCCCACGTTGTAATGGCATGCGGGGTAAAAGCCCACGTAGTAATGACATACAACCGGACGGGGGCATCACGTTTGATGCAGTATCCCATCTGCCGGAGTAACAAGGCCCTCGTTTGTTTCTGTAGCGCACACTGTGAAGTAAATTACTCCCTCGCACTTGGAAACATTTAGAATACAGACCCAGTGCTGGTGAAACCACAAACCGCCAACACATGAAGGCAATATTTGTTTAAAGACTTACATCTCTGCCAGCATGAATCCCACCGACCCACCCTCTCACAGAAATGCTCAATGGACTATAATGCAGTTCTTTTTACAGCCACCTGGTGTCGCTGTTTTTAGAATGGGCTTCAGAAAGAAGAGCCTCAGAGTTCCATAGAGCTTTTTTTTTAAAGTCTGAATTTCTTGACATTTTATAGAAACAAATTATAGAGTTTGGGGGTCCAAGGAGGGAGCAGGCAGCACCTCAAAATGTGTCATATACTCACTCCAGCCATTCACTGGTCCAATTAGTGAGATTTCTTTTCGGAGGTCAGATAGTGGACTTCCATCGGGCCAGTGGAGCCGGACCAGTGACGCGTGTAAGGGGCTATGGACTCCGCTACCAGGTAAGGGAGATGTTTAGACAGGTCTAAGTCAAAGGTTGGTTGGGGACATCAGGAAAGGTAGTGGCATGGAGGAGAGGGTCAGCTGATGGTCCTGTGCCCTGACCTCATCTCACATCAGGAGCCGGTCCTTGTAAGACACCGGTCTCCGTCGCAGTCATGTCCACGACAGCTGTGAGATACTGGCGCGACGGAGATAGATGGACAGCTGGAAACTTCTGAAGAGGCCTGAGACTCAGAGAGGGATTTGCAATGCTTGGCACCCACAGGATTCCGCCCCAGCGCTTTGGACATCTGTCAAAGGAGCAATAATCCAGCCACTGCTGTGGATCGAAACGCCCGCTTTGCCTCACACTAGTCCAGTCAACTTCTCCAAAATCCACTTGGCCATGTTTCGGTCCGGTGAGTAGCATTGAGTTGAGTAACAATAAAGATGTGTTATACAGCCCCAAACTACCCTTCTGGGTGACTGTGCACTTTACAACTAAGTTATTTTATGGGCTGCTCTGCGGAAGAGCACTTCCTTTCTTGTCCAAGCCCTGTCGGCCTTCCAGGAATTCCCAGGTTCTCCAGTTTTCCCAATGGACAATTTCTGGTGTGAAATGGGAGAAGGTTTTAACATCCAGAGGTCAGAGGAAGGTCCTTGGTGAGGAGTCCCTAATCAGTAGTTACCCACCAGATAGAAATATGCCCCTTACTAGGAGCTGCAGGTGTTTCTTCAGGGTTCCTCCAGCTGATTCTCAGCTGGCTGACCCAAAAGGTCTGGTCCCCATCTCCAGAAATCGATGCCGTGGCTTCCATATGTACTTCTCGACGTTAGAAAGCTAAAAAGTAGTCTTGCAAAATTATTCAAATAAATATTTTCATCTCCACATGAGGAATTTAACACCTGTAAATTAGTTTTGGGAAGTACTTCTGATGCTCCAGTAAAAGTCCACCAACGAGAGAGCTCAGCAAGAGGTGAGCGCCACAAACACCCGTCACGGGAGTTCTGAGCACCATACATGTTTCATTGCTCAATTACCTCATACACACGTGTAGCATCCATGTGCTGGGAAACAACGTGTTGCCTTGGAAGCACTAGATATGTCTGTGGGTTCGATTTCCTCAGTAGAGTGCCTCATCCCCTCCCAGGGTCCCTGGGAGAGGACGTGGCTTTATCATGTAGAGAGCAAACGGACATACAGTTGTCTGTTCACAAGTGGACTTAGTGGTTCACTCCACTCACCTATGTGACTTAGGGTGGTGCAAAAGTGTCAGGTAGCAAATGGGTGGATTTGTGGCGCTGTGGATGCAATCCTCCTTTGCAGCTCACTTCACCTCTTCGGTGACATGCCCTAGGATGGCAGGTGACTAGAGCTAAAGAGAAGACTGATGAGGGCGCGGTGCAGTCTGAGTAATATATCGTTAACCGGATCCGTGCGGCTCATTTTCCCGCGGTGCGCTAAAGATTTTAAAACCCCGCGTCTCATGACGAGCTCAGCTCGTCATCAGCGTACAAGAGGTGTACTTCATGACGAGCTGAGCTCGTCATGAGCGTCCAAGGGGTTAAAGCTTACATTCAGTTGTTGGTAACTCTGTGAAGGTGTAGCATCGCAGAGAATATAGAAGGGATACAGAGCATACTAGGCAAACGTTCACCATCTCATCACCTCTCCCCCCAGTGTAGATCCCCAGCGTAGGACAGGAAAGTGCCATGGAAGACATTTGGAAGGATTCTAGGACACTGTGGGTAATCTTTTCCTTGCCAATCACCCCACCATCTGCGTAGTGTCCGCAGGACCATAGAGTAGTAAATCAATGGAAAAAACCTGATAAGATTTGAAGCATTGTGGGTAACTTTTGTTTAGATGGTCACCTGCTCCACCAGTGCCTCTCCGAAGGGGTGACACCGCGGGGAAAGCTGGAAAGACCGTGAAGCATTGTGGGTAATATTTCTATAGGCTGCTCGCTTCGCGCCTGCAGCAGAAGATCGTTCTGGTGAGTCTGACTCTGAGGGGTGAACTTTGCAAAAAGCGAATTAGCTACGAACTCTTGACTGCAGACCCCCAATATATCATCTCCCCATCCTTATCCGTCTAGTGTATGTAAAATGGTGGCTTTGGGGCCAAACGCGCCCAACCCCACTATGCGTGGCTCTGCTAAAGTCCGCTTCCTTCTTGCTGTGATTTTTACCTGTGACCCGATGTATGAAGTATCTCATTGTAAGCCAATAAACAGTGTCTATAAACTCTGGCTGAGTGTGGAATCTTCTCTAAGTGGTCCTTTTGTCTCCTACCCAGGGGAAGTCTTGGTTTTTTTCAGCTCCTGTGCCTTCCTTGTTTTCTTCCACCCTCCTCTTCATCGCTCCCTCTTTCTTGTAGCTGTCATTTCAAAGCTTGAGTAGTTCTGGGGTCAGAAGCAAGTTGTGCATGTTTTGTCATCCAGTGTTTGGGTCAGAAAGTGTGGTTGTCTATCTTGAAACATTTACTGGTGTGCATATATTTAACAAGGACCCCCTGAATACACAGAAATATAGTTCCTAGACCAGGGAAAACGAATGAATGATATATATCAATCTAGGCAACAACACAGTAGACATAGGAAGGGACTGAGCTACAACATTAGTTTTTTGTTAAAAAATGTACAATTTTATTCAAGATTATTAACACATATATAGATTCATGTTATACAATCAATATCAATATCAGTAGTGGCAAATATACCACAGTAAAAGTAAACATTCAAAGCATCATTAAAAATCACATTCAATAAAGTATATGAATATACATAAGATATAAACAAATAAAAAATGGAGATGTGGCAAATTATATCTCTACGCGCGTTTCGGCGGACCAGCGCCTTCTTCTGGAGCAGCCACGATATTTCTAAAAGGAAAATGCCATACAATAAAAATTATACATAATACCATATATGTTCTTTAGATCCTAGTTTTTAACACATAAGATTTCTAATTACTAATGTTTTTCATAGTAGTCTCAATCTTTCCAAAACATTTTAACATGTCTAATTCTTTTTATTTCGTTTCCTTGCTTTGTTGGTAGTCACAGAATTGTAAAATGCAATTTAGGGTAAAAGACCCGCATTTGTCAAGAGCTAGAAAGTGAACGAGTTTGGGGAGTATGGTGGGAGATCCACTCCATATTTATTGTGATGTATAATCACATGTATGATATATTGTGTCAGGGTAGTAATTCCACAGATTGGAGACATTGGACTTGATGAAGGATGTACAATTCATGATACATTGTGTCAGGGTAGTAGTTCCACAGATTGGAGACATGGGACTAGATATAGGATGTACAATTCAGAGTTCCTAATATAGATTTCGTAGTTATGGGCCACTTGTTTAAAGATATAAGATTATATACTTGAGGCATAGCTTAGTTTAAATCGTTCGTACAGTTTATAGTCACCTATTTATAACAGTAGGGGCACTCATATAATTGCTATCATTGTATAAATCTGATGAGTAGGAACACTTACTTAAAAGAATGAAGTATAATGTGAATGGATAGGTCTGGTTCTTATCTAAAAATTCCTTTATCTTGATTTCTGAAGATAGTGCTATAAATAAAAGAACAGGGTAATATTGTGAATTGGTCCATAGATACTTTTTTCCACTTCGAGATACTATTTGGAGATGGTAATTACCTATTTCGATTTAGATCCAAGGATTGGTTTCCAAATACAATCTCTGCTGTCAGATAATTCCAAGATTTAGTCTTTTTTGGTTGTATATATCCTATTGAGTACAGATAAAATTTGTTTTAGAGGTTTGGAAATTTGTTATGACTGAAGCTATGCACAGTTTGAATTTTTGTGGTGTTGGCTAGGGTCAATTGAATTACCTGAGAGATGTACAGAGATTTCATTTATGCCCGCCAACCGGAAGTCGCCAATAAGTCAAAGGAATACTCAATTGCTCGATAAAGCCGTACTATAAAGGGAGGTGTTCTGGATATTTGTCTTCAACACCTTCCGTGAGGGAATGAATAGTGAACTACCGTGGGAACATGCTATATGCTAGAAAAGAATTATTCCCTATAATCATCCTGTCTTATAAGGAACATAAACTGTAACCCTTGTCTATATCCCTTTACTTATAGTTCATTTGCTTTATTTCTTAATTTGGAAGTTAAATGAATCCAAACTGTAACCCCTGTCTATATCCCTACACTTATAGTTAATTTGTTTTATTAATTTGGAAGTTAAATGAATCCTGTCTTTCTAAAGATAATCATAACAATAATTGTGTTTTCCCCTCCCGTTTTCTGTTACACTTGTATAGTACTCCGGAGAGCCAATAGAGACAGATCCATCTTCTATGTCTATACATAAAGACGTTGTTGGCTAGAATCATGGCCGATTTCCATGAACAACTAGTCCTCGCTTTATCGCCTTGACCGATAAGTCCGCTCTCTGACAAATAGTCCGTTTTCTATCGTGCCGATTATAATATTCTAAGGGGCCAACCTATTTAAACAACTAGTCCTTTTTCTATTGCCCCGACTATTAAGTCCGCTCTTTAATAAAGAGTCCGTCTTCCATTGTGCCATTTGTAGCACTCTGAGGGGTCGATCTTCATGAACGAGTCCCTTCTTTATCGCCCCGAATATCAGGTCTGCTCCTGAATAAAGAGTCCGTTTTCTATCACGCCATCTGTAGCATTTTTTGAGGATTCTTCTACAGCTGTATCCGTTCTTGATTTCTATGCCCTATGATACTGCTCATTGAATCATGGCCGAATACCTCACTATGCATAGTCCCTTCTTTATCGCTCTGACTATTAAGTCCGCTTTCTCCTCCAATGCCAAGCGCAGCTGTAATGCATCTCCGCATTAAGAGCAGTATAAAAAGATGACCTTTGGCGTATCCATTCACTATCGGTCGTGAAAGGAATACAGAAACCCCGCTTCCCGCCACCGGATACCAGGAGCCCTCTTAATATCTATTGGGTAAGAATCACCTTATGTGATATCTCTAGCTTGGTAATTTCTACCGCTAATACTTGAAATTACAAGTTCTTTTTATTCTTATTTGTCTTTATCTACAGACAGGGAGTTATTTTAACCTCATTTATTGAACTCCATTGGAACCTAATCCTAAAGGTAACCGCTGCTTATTTATATATTTTTTTCATGGACTAAAATTAACTAAATGGCAAGCTAAATGTAAAAACTAAGCAAACGCTTACCATGAAATATTTCCCCCTAATATGCAGGAACTTATCCTTAACAAGATCCCCACATCAGGAGGATTATAGTACGGCTTTATCGAGCAATTGAGTATTCCTTTGACTTATTGGCGACTTCCGGTTGGCGGGCATAAATGAAATCTCTGTACATCTCTCAGGTAATTCAATTGACCCTAGCCAACACCACAAAAATTCAAACTGTGCATAGCTTCAGTCATAACAAATTTCCAAACCTCTAAAACAAATTTTATCTGTACTCAATAGGATATATACAACCAAAAAAGACTAAATCTTGGAATTATCTGACAGCAGAGATTGTATTTGGAAACCAATCCTTGGATCTAAATCGAAATAGGTAATTACCATCTCCAAATAGTATCTCGAAGTGGAAAAAAGTATCTATGGACCAATTCACAATATTACCCTGTTCTTTTATTTATAGCACTATCTTCAGAAATCAAGATAAAGGAATTTTTAGATAAGAACCAGACCTATCCATTCACATTATACTTCATTCTTTTAAGTAAGTGTTCCTACTCATCAGATTTATACAATGATAGCAATTATATGAGTGCCCCTACTGTTATAAATAGGTGACTATAAACTGTACGAACGATTTCAACTAAGCTATGCCTCAAGTATATAATCTTATATCTTTAAACAAGTGGCCCATAACTACGAAATCTATATTAGGAACTCTGAATTGTACATCCTATATCTAGTCCCATGTCTCCAATCTGTGGAACTACTACCCTGACACAATGTATCATGAATTGTACATCCTTCATCAAGTCCAATGTCTCCAATCTGTGGAATTACTACCCTGACACAATATATCATACATGTGATTATACATCACAATAAATATGGAGTGGATCTCCCACCATACTCCCCAAACTCGTTCACTTTCTAGCTCTTGACAAATGCGGGTCTTTTACTTACTTTATTAACTTTATTTCGGCCATTTTGGCCATAAAAGTCATGTACATACATAACAAAAATCACCATAAATATAACAATATATTCTTGTAAAAGGGAAAAAAGTGTTATACGGTCATGGAATAGTTTGCACAGTTCATTCATTTTTACAAGGACAATCATACATTATATTTCATTTCAAAGATATAAAAGCAAATTAATTAAAAGGTGTCACAACCTCATTAGTTGGATAGACATACACGCTTTCCCAACTCAGAGACAATATCCTTGTTTCTTTCGGATTATAAAAACAGAGTGTAGAAATTTACTTATGCTGAATACAATGAACTGGGTTGTGTTACTTTTCATGATCCTAAAAGCTATCGAACAGGACCTAGTCCCTAGGAGGTTACACATCGGTTTCAACCATTTCTTTCTCGGTTTTGCGTATGCGCTACAAACAAAGAGCATGTGGACCTCATTCTCGAGACAGTCAGTTTGGCACATAGGACAGCCATTGGTTTTAACATGTAAAGCCCCCAGTTTTTTTTGTGCCCATCTTTCTGTATTGTAAATCAACATAAGTGTCCCGTATCTAAACTTTAGAAAAAGAGTTTTTGCAATAGGTGGTTCTATCTCGTCCAGGAATGGTTCGAAGTAAAGTTCATCTTTAAATAACAAAAAAGCCTGGACTGCAGAACCAACACTAATTCCATCCACTAGTTTCCTACTTATATGATTCCAGAATGCTCGCTTAACTACCATTTTGGAAAAGGTAGGCATTTTATCTGGAGTCTCCCACATAGAACGTAGGTCCAAAAGTAGAAGCCATTTTTTAATATGCACTAGCCAGTGCAGGGAGTTAAAAGAATCAAGCATCATCAATTCTTGCAGGCCATGTCTATAATCTATCAATTCAGGTGTAGTCCAGAGCCTAACCCAAAATAGTAATGGCCGTAACATAGTTAGATGATCTGTTCTCCTAAAGTTCAAGTCAAGTTGGAGTGGTAAAAGCGGTGTACTACTTGGTACCCTGACGGAAGTACGCATAAATTTGTTGTCCAGAACGTGGAAACTATTCTTTGCCCAAGGGCCCCATATTTCTGCTCCATATAGTACAGCAGATTGTATTTTGAATTTAAAAAGTTCTAAAACCGGGGTAACACTCTTGCTTGTACTGGAATTCAATTTGTTTATGATTGGTTTGACATTTTGGGCATAAGTTATTTTACTTTTCTCAATTTGGGGTTTCCAGCTTTGTTTGGAGTCGAGTACAACACCCAAATAGGAAAAGTTATCCACAATATCTAATTTTTGGCTATTTAAGGTCGAAGACCCTCTATTTGGCATACTGGGATTTATTAACATGCATTTCGTTTTATTTGCATTAATTTCCAAGCCCTTTGTCTGGCAATAGCAACTGAATGAGTTAAGGAGTACCTGGAGACCCTTTTTTGTTTGGGATATGAGTATAGTATCATCTGCAAAAAGCAGCGCAGGCACCCTTATACCATTCAGCTGCGGAGAATCATTGACACAAGCATTTAAGTAGTCAGGAACATCGTTTATAAACAAGGAAAATAAGGTAGGGGCCAGGACGCACCCCTGGCGAACCCCACGTTCAATGGGAATATTACGAGTTAGCTCACCATTTGGACCCCACCTGATGTTTGCAAAGTTATCTGCATGTAGCTCAACTATTTGAGCGAGGAGGCATCCCGGTAACCCAAGGTCTTGCAGTGTTTTCCAAAGTAGGCTACGCGGGACTAAATCAAATGCAGCCCTCAGATCAACGAAGGCTACATACAAATGGCCTCTTTTCAGCTGAACATATTTCCAAATCAGGCAACAGAAACGAAAGATTTGATCTGTTGTGCTTATCTTACTCCGAAAGCCAGCCTGGAATTTGGAAATTATGTTAGTAGCTTCAAGCCAATCATTAATTCTGAATAGAAGGTGTTTGGCATATAGTTTTTGAAGTGTGTCCATCAAGCTGATTGGCCTATAGTTGGAGGGTATCATTCTATCCCCCTTTTTAAATATTAGCACAACCTCTGCTGCCCGCCAGCTCTCAGGAAAGTTGCAATTTGAAGATAGGGCATTAAACAGACAATTCAGATAGGGGGCCCAAACTTCAGGTTCATGTTTATAAAGATCCCCCGGTATTCTGTCCGGACCGGGGGCTTTAGAGTTTTTAAGATCATTTATCGCCCTTACTGTCTCCTCCAGAGTGAAATTAAGCGGTTCAATAGGCGCCGGGGACCTTAGGCTCCATTGGCTATCGTTGTCATATTGTTTGTAAAGATTTGTAAAATGGGATACCCAGGTCATCTCATCCAGGAATACGTCCTTCACGATTCTCCCAGCGTGACCACCATTGGCTACTAATCTCCAGAAGCCAATATTGTCATTAGTTTTTGCGGCAGATAACATGTCGGCCCAAATTGATTCCTCCCAAAGTTTTTTGGATGTTTCCAACGTGCATTTATATTCTGCCCTTGCAGCTTTTACATCTTCTTTGGACTTGTTTTTAATAGCAAACAGTAGGTTTGATTTGGCAGTTCTACACGCGTGGTCATACCATAACTTTCCATGATTTGCCACTCTTTGATTTTGCTGCTTCTTTTTCGGCATTTTCGATAAGAGCATTTTTAGTTCCGAAAAGAAGTTTTTGTGTATATCAATAAAATGTTCAAAGTATTCCGGTAGGAAGGCATAGTCAGCTACATGTGCAAATGTTTGTTCAAAAAGGGAGTAAACCAGTGCTAAGGCTTTGCCATCTGCCAGAACACGTGGCCATCTCACTGCACGCCTGTTATTGCTTATGTGGACATCCTCACATAAGGTGACTTCGGTGGATTCAATTGTAGATAAAGTGATATCACTAATCATGCTCTTGTTAATGTAAAGTTCCAAAGGGTAGTGATCACTTTCCCCCCTACTTGCTACTTTCAGATCTGTCAAAAAATGCCATATACTAAGAGAAACAAGTACAAAGTCTAAATTGCTGTTAGCTTTAGAGAAGGTTGGATGTTTTTGCAGGTCAGATGGGAGTCGGCCATTGCCCGCTCTGAGGCCGTGATCTGCAGCAAGTCTTAAAAGTTGGCTAGCCAATGTCGTATATTTAACAAATTTGGTGGTCTCAAGCTGGGGGATGTTATAGGCTGAGTCCTCATCTTCGAACACTTCAGAGAGGCCCAAAACAGGTTCAAAGTTGCAATTTAAGTCTCCTCCTAAAATGACCGGGGTGTCTCCAATTACGTTTTTAAGCAGGTGCTCCAGGGCCTCAATTGTTGATGATACCTTCGAGTGACTGGCTGGTCTGTTATAAATGTTGACAATAAACCATTCATTACCACACGATGGAGTAGCCCTTAAGGCTAGAATATCCGGGGAACCTGTGTCCACAGTTTCAACCTGAATGGCTAAGGTGATTTTTAGCCAGATTAATAAACCCCCTGATGGTCTTCCTCGGTTAGACTGAACTGCCTTAGTGCCGAAGGTTTTGTAGCCTACCCGGTGTGGAGCTTCTAAGGCCCAAGTTTCTTGTAGTAGGCAAATGTCACAGGTATCAATATAATTTGCCCACTCAGGATCTTTTAAGTTCTTGTGAACACCTGCAATGTTCCATGATAAGATAAGTAAACAAGGATCAGTATTCGGAGTGGCCGGGGGGGGGATCACTGTGCACAAATTGCGCACAGTGCCTACTTGCAGTGATGTTATATCTTTCTCTGTAACCTTTGTCTTTACTCCAGCTGCAGGGGTTGCACTCTCATCCCGACCACCCTCAGCTGTGCCACAGCATATATTTCCAGCTCCACAGAATGATCCCTTTTTCTGGAGAGCTGGATTAAGCTTGTGCGTCATGATCCTTTTTGGCTGTTTGGGCTGTTTATCATCGTTGAAGTGTGCGGCGTATTTAAGTTTGTGGTAGCCTTTGCCCAAGTTACAGAAGCCATCGTATAATTTGTGGATGCAGTCAGGCATGGTGGCAAGTCAGTCCACAGCATCTAAACAACTGAATCTGTTGAAGGTTGGAATGCCAGACCACATGTTGTAATCACCGTGTCCAACCAAGTTAGAAACACCAGACCACGTATTATAATCTCCATACCTAACCAAGTTTGGAGCAGTATCTGAATACTGCTTAGCAGGATTCCAGTTGGGGCCGTGATGAATTTGTCTTGGTGGAGGGTAGAAGAATGATAGGGGTCTGGCTTCAATGGGGGGATTCATACCGTATTATTTCCAATTGCAGATTTGTTCAGCACTTTGGGGTTCCTCAAAGGATATGACAATGCAATCGCCCGTGATTGTTTTTGCAGTTGGCCCTACCCATGGTACCCTCCTAACCATGAGGATCTTACTTTTCAAATGGTTAGGAATAGGTTTATATTTATTTAGCCAAAAGATCACTTTATTTTTTAGCGATTGGAAATTTTCTTCGTATTGACTGTCCAGTTCTGGCACCCCTGTGAGAACAGCTACAAATGTACTGGCGTCTGGTGGCAAATCTATGTATCCCCCTCTGAAATTATTACGAGTATGGTTGGACTGGTAGTTTGGTTTGTGGGGGGCATTAGAAGAGTTTTTATCCTGCATGGATTGAATGCCTGCAGCACTAATGTAGGGATAGGTAGGAGTGTTAGGTTGAGGTTTGTGTAACGTGGATGTGCCCTGATTGAAAGAGTGAGAAGAAAAGGGAATTTGTGGTAAGGGAGAGTTGGTATGTACTTGGTTTTTCTGAATCGATTTATTAGTAATATTTACAGCTGTAGCCGTGGAAGTTAAAGAGGTTGGATTTGGTTGGTTTTTAGTACTACTTGATTGAGTGATGTTTGTGTTATTAACTATCCCTACCTTCTTTTGTTGCACATCTAATGGCTTAGTATGAGAGTCTTTCGATATAGTCGGGACATGGACCGGAACTTGCTGGGTGACTCTAGGTACTTCAGTACAATTAAGACTTATACTGGAAAGAGTAATAACACTTTTCTCAACTTCTAGAAGTTGATTCTCTATTCCAGTTAACCTGGTTTCTAATGGTTTAAGTAATCTCTTGAGCGTTTCCCATACTATTTTTAAAAATTCCTCTCTTCCACCATCTGGTTCTACCATGACGCAAGGGGCTCTCTGTCCTTCACTACCTGAGTGATCAGACTTATCTAGCGAAATGTGCTCATCTATACTGATGTTAGTGATGTCAGTGTTAGCTAGTGCTGTATCGTGTGCAGAACTCTCAGATATTACAGCAGGCGTATTCGGAGTCCCACCCTTGATATTATGACTAAGAATAATTTTTGTTTTTTTCCTAGCAAAAGCGGTGAGATGCTTACGCTTTCTTTTATGCTTTAGTGGAGCTTTGGCTAATGAATTGTTTTTAGAGGACTCTGTTTCAACTGGCAACTGGCTGGTAGGTATAGGACATGCAGTTGGAATCGTCTCTGCTAATGAATTACACGACACCCCATCTGGGAGAACTTCAACAGTCTCCTTTGAGGGTGTCAGCTGAGATGGGGTTCCTGGCTCAGCCCTAGCTAGAGGCCCATGGGGCTCCGGGTTAGTGGGAGGAATTAATTCCTCTACTACCGAGTGCACCTCAGCTAAGACTATGATTGGTTTTGGGCCAGAAATGCGCTCAGGAGTTTTAGATAAGGCAATACTGCCTAGAGAAGATTTTTTCCTAAGCGCAAGTTCAGTAGAGAGTCTCCTGGCGCATTCAAGTTCAGTTGATACTCTATGCTGAAGTTTTGTAATTTCATTGTCAATAGAGAGGCTGGTCCTGGTGATAAAGTCGTCTAATGTGCCAGTGGCTTTTTTAGGAATCTTTGTGGCCTTACTCCTAGTTTCACGTGAGGACATAATGGGGAAGGAAGGAAGAAGAGATATAAAAAAAAATACTTAAATTGGCGCAGGTATGCTACTGAGACTCAAAAGGATAAGACCAAGGGGGGTGGCCCGGTCCGGTCTCGATCGGTCTCTAACGGCCTAAAACGGCCCTGTCTTTGCCCAGTCTTAGCCCGGGCTGCGTCCCGCGCTGCGGGAGTGGGCTGGTGTTATGAGGCCTCAGGAGGGCGGGGGGCGGGCCAGCAGGGAGAGCGGACCGGAAGCTCTCCGTCGGTCTAGCAGGGACTTCTGGGAATTGAAGTCCCTGCACGCTCGCAGCCCCGCTGCAGCCACACGCCCAAGCCGCTTACCTCCTTACTGCCTCTACGCTCCACACACGCAGCTGCTGATATGTCTCCTTCCTCTGGCAGGCGAAGGGGCACCCGCGGAGCGGGTGCGCCGAGAAGTGGTTGGACGCCAGGCAAAGACAAAACAAGGCGAGGTGAGCCGCTCTGACTACTTGCTATCGCTGGTTTCCTCCGTTAAGGGCTCAGATGTGGCAATGATGTCCAAAACAGTGTCCCACTCGCTTTTGCTGCTGACCGGCGTTAAGAGGCCTCAGGAGGGCGGGGGGCGGGCCAGCAGGGAGAGCGGACCGGAAGCTCTCCGTCGGTCTAGCAGGGACTTCTGGGAATTGAAGTCCCTGCACGCTCGCAGCCCCGCTGCAGCCACACGCCCAAGCCGCTTACCTCCTTACTGCCTCTACGCTCCACACACGCAGCTGCTGATATGTCTCCTTCCTCTGGCAGGCGAAGGGGCACCCGCGGAGCGGGTGCGCCGAGAAGTGGTTGGACGCCAGGCAAAGACAAAACAAGGCGAGGTGAGCCGCTCTGACTACTTGCTATCGCTGGTTTCCTCCGTTAAGGGCTCAGATGTGGCAATGATGTCCAAAACAGTGTCCCACTCGCTTTTGCTGCTGACCGGCGTTAAGAGGCCTCAGGAGGGCGGGGGGCGGGCCAGCAGGGAGAGCGGACCGGAAGCTCTCCGTCGGTCTAGCAGGGACTTCTGGGAATTGAAGTCCCTGCACGCTCGCAGCCCCGCTGCAGCCACACGCCCAAGCCGCTTACCTCCTTACTGCCTCTACGCTCCACACACGCAGCTGCTGATATGTCTCCTTCCTCTGGCAGGCGAAGGGGCACCCGCGGAGCGGGTGCGCCGAGAAGTGGTTGGACGCCAGGCAAAGACAAAACAAGGCGAGGTGAGCCGCTCTGACTACTTGCTATCGCTGGTTTCCTCCGTTAAGGGCTCAGATGTGGCAATGATGTCCAAAACAGTGTCCCACTCGCTTTTGCTGCTGACCGGCGTTAAGAGGCCTCAGGAGGGCGGGGGGCGGGCCAGCAGGGAGAGCGGACCGGAAGCTCTCCGTCGGTCTAGCAGGGACTTCTGGGAATTGAAGTCCCTGCACGCTCGCAGCCCCGCTGCAGCCACACGCCCAAGCCGCTTACCTCCTTACTGCCTCTACGCTCCACACACGCAGCTGCTGATATGTCTCCTTCCTCTGGCAGGCGAAGGGGCACCCGCGGAGCGGGTGCGCCGAGAAGTGGTTGGACGCCAGGCAAAGACAAAACAAGGCGAGGTGAGCCGCTCTGACTACTTGCTATCGCTGGTTTCCTCCGTTAAGGGCTCAGATGTGGCAATGATGTCCAAAACAGTGTCCCACTCGCTTTTGCTGCTGACCGGCGTTAAGAGGCCTCAGGAGGGCGGGGGGCGGGCCAGCAGGGAGAGCGGACCGGAAGCTCTCCGTCGGTCTAGCAGGGACTTCTGGGAATTGAAGTCCCTGCACGCTCGCAGCCCCGCTGCAGCCACACGCCCAAGCCGCTTACCTCCTTACTGCCTCTACGCTCCACACACGCAGCTGCTGATATGTCTCCTTCCTCTGGCAGGCGAAGGGGCACCCGCGGAGCGGGTGCGCCGAGAAGTGGTTGGACGCCAGGCAAAGACAAAACAAGGCGAGGTGAGCCGCTCTGACTACTTGCTATCGCTGGTTTCCTCCGTTAAGGGCTCAGATGTGGCAATGATGTCCAAAACAGTGTCCCACTCGCTTTTGCTGCTGACCGGCGTTAAGAGGCCTCAGGAGGGCGGGGGGCGGGCCAGCAGGGAGAGCGGACCGGAAGCTCTCCGTCGGTCTAGCAGGGACTTCTGGGAATTGAAGTCCCTGCACGCTCGCAGCCCCGCTGCAGCCACACGCCCAAGCCGCTTACCTCCTTACTGCCTCTACGCTCCACACACGCAGCTGCTGATATGTCTCCTTCCTCTGGCAGGCGAAGGGGCACCCGCGGAGCGGGTGCGCCGAGAAGTGGTTGGACGCCAGGCAAAGACAAAACAAGGCGAGGTGAGCCGCTCTGACTACTTGCTATCGCTGGTTTCCTCCGTTAAGGGCTCAGATGTGGCAATGATGTCCAAAACAGTGTCCCAATTCTGTGACTACCAACAAAGCAAGGAAACGAAATAAAAAGAATTAGACATGTTAAAATGTTTTGGAAAGATTGAGACTACTATGAAAAACATTAGTAATTAGAAATCTTATGTGTTAAAAACTAGGATCTAAAGAACATATATGGTATTATGTATAATTTTTATTGTATGGCATTTTCCTTTTAGAAATATCGTGGCTGCTCCAGAAGAAGGCGCTGGTCCGCCGAAACGCGCGTAGAGATATAATTTGCCACATCTCCATTTTTTATTTGTTTATATCTTATGTATATTCATATACTTTATTGAATGTGATTTTTAATGATGCTTTGAATGTTTACTTTTACTGTGGTATATTTGCCACTACTGATATTGATATTGATTGTATAACATGAATCTATATATGGGTTAATAATCTTGAATAAAATTGTACATTTTTTAACAAAAAACTAATGTTGTAGCTCAGTCCCTTCCTATGTCTACTGTGTTGTTGCCTAGATTGATATATATCATTCACACATTTACTGGTGTGGACATCAACAGTGGGAATGTTTTCGGTTCCCATCTGATGGCGACCGTGGCTGATGGCGACAGCATCTATACGTCACGGCCACTTTAGATTTCTTTTTCCTTTCAGGTTAAGTTGCAGGGAAGAGAGTGGGGTCTCAACATAAGAGAAAACTGGGGACACATTGCTTCCACCGTCTGCTGTTATAGATGACATGCTGTGCTCTCTCCCGCCATCCAGGGTTGAATGCATGAATACTGAATTTGTAGGGTGCAATGGTACCCCATACGGGGTATCCTGGAGCAATCCAGAAGCTTTGATGTGCCAAACAAAGAGAGTAGTAAAGAAATGGTATTGCCGGAGCCTAATATGGAGGTGGCCAATGGTTGAGGGCTGGGTCTTTGCAGGAATAAGGTAAACTGCCATGTGACTCTATACTTGATACAAGAGACAAAACCTCTGTGTTTGTATTAGTGGTTTATTCTATGGGATTGTATCAGAATTGCTTTGGGGCAATATTCAATGACTGCTTGAGTGATGCCCATACAAGTTTAACGAGTGTTAAGTAGGGTTTGGTGATTGACCGTTGTAGGAAAGTGTCCTTTTAGGATGCCCCCCCCCCCAAACACGTCTTGCCCTGGATGCTGTGGTAATAGATTTGAAAGTGCACTGGGTCACTGCTAACCAGGCCCCAATACCAATGCTCTTTCCCTCAAAGGTAATGTGAATTGTACACTCAATTGCCAAGATACTTTAAACCCCCCTTATAAGTCCCTAGTAAATGATTCCAGGGGTGCCCAGGCAAGGGAGTTAAAGGGGTCACCAGGGCTGCAGCACTATTTGTGCCACTCTGAGTGACCCAATTAAAAGTGGGGTCTGCAGGCCTGCTACTGCAGCCTGCACGAGCAGCTTCCCTGCTCGATTAGACTCTGGACACACCATGTGTGACCGAGTCCACTCACTTCCTTAATTTACATAGGTCACCTCTAAGGTAGGCTTCCTAAAGCCCAGGAGGCGAGGTGCATTATAATAATGGTGCAGGTGTATATGTACAGACACATAGACCTCTACAGCGCCCTTGCAGTTAAAGTTTACTGTAGGTGAACGGCGGTCCATAGGTTAACGGGTACTGGCTACCGGACAGAACTGAGATAGCCACCTCCGCGATGGCATCACCAAATGTTGTGGTCTTTGGTATCAACCACCGTGCTTTTTCACCCCTGACATGATTCTCGTTTCGAGGATGAGCTGGCATGCACCCAGGTGCCACCCTCAGAGGGTGCCCACCGTGTTACAGAGTTTCCTGCTCCTTGGTGGGCTTTGGAGCCATTTGCAGCCAAGACAGAAGCCTGACCTCCTGCTGGCGAGTGCTATCACTCCCAGAGGACGTAAGACAAAAGGCCTGGCAGGAAGGAGGTCACACCTCCGCCCTCACAGGATGGTTAGAGAAAGACCCATCGGGGCAGTGACCCTCAAAGCCTTCATGGCCTCTGATATGCAAGTGACACGTCTCTCATTGGAGACAAAGACCCCCCCCTCACCACCACCACCAGGCACTTGTATTTGTGGGCAGACGAGAAATTAAGTATGCAGGAGGCGTACAGCCCCCTCAGGCTAGCCACACCTCTAGGATGGGTTAGTGGGTCCGTACAGCCAAGGATGGCCCGTGCCATCCTGAAAAGTCCCAGAAATAGTGTGTTCTGTGTAGTTTGGTGACATACACCACCTGAAGTTGGCACCTAAGAGGCAGATATGCATCAGGACTAGTAGCCCATTGGCTACTAGCCCTCCCATCCCCCCCCTAAACACCCCCTAAATCTAGGATTTAAGGGGCACCCCTGACACCAGAACTCCAGATCTGCCCTGAAGAAGGACAAAGAAGAGACCCGTGTCAGCACAAGGCCGGACGCCACAAAGAGAAAGCGCAAGCTCGGCACCCATGGCAGCCCCCCTGCACCCGCGGGACTATGACTCATCCAGGACCAGAGACCGGTTCCACAAGGAAGGCGAACCCCTCTGCAACCTAAAGACTTCAGGACTCCCTTGAACTAGAGGTACTAATCCACAGCAGCCGCAGGCACAAGCCGCACTTCCAAGGTCCAGAGAAGGACCGGCCACCAGGCCCGTCGTGGACCGGCGACCAGGCCCGTCGTGGACCAGCCTGAAAGTAACTGGCCAGGTGGCTTCTGGGAAGTGTAGTCCTGAACCTCCTTGAGACTCAGCCCCCCTCGGGATCCTTGCCATGACCAAGGATTGTAGGTGGTGTTGCTGACTGCTATTTGCTTCACTCAACACCCTAGGTGGAGGGAACACCGGGCACTGCCTACCTCCTCTTCTGTGGTGCAGTAGTCGACGCTTGCATCCCAAAGACTACTTCGTTGGCACGCCTGATAACCCCAGTCTCCGTAGTTCCGTTCAGCACCACAGACAGCCAAAACGTTGCATCAGTATCTGGCAGACCTAGGTCCAATTTCTCCCCAAGCAATTGTGAAAGAAGGCAGACACTGGGTCAGGACAAGGGTAGCCAAGATAACCACTGGGGGGGACCAAAAGAAGGGGGTATAAAGCCTTCCCTGGGGAAAGAGGGTGAGAAACTCAAAGACAAAAATCAAGAGTCTTCTAAAGGCCCGCAAAATCCTGCCCAGTGGGGTGGGTCCAAAAACTCTTCCCAGCCCACTGGTGGGTACAAGGGGAAGAATTTGATCATGCAAAGGCCTGGTGTTTCCACTGTAACAAGAGGGAACACCGAACTGGGGATGCTGCCTGTCCCAACAAACCAGCTCCTAGACCCCCACAAGAACCTACTGGTTTGACAAATCTCCAGATGGGATCAACAGTGTACCCCGAGCAAATCAGGGTTCACACTGAGGCTGTTTTAGTCTTTGAAGTGGATGGAAAGTTAGCAACTTTGGGCATCTGGCCAACCTAATCTAAAGAAATACCTGCAGTATCCCTTAGTGAATGGGACTAAGATAGAAGCCCTGGGGGATACGGGTGCCAGTGTCACTATGGTGAGAGACACACTGGTGTACACAGAGCAATACCTAACTGGAAAAACCTATCCAGTAACCAATGCTGACAGTGTAACCACTAACCATGGCTTTGGTGATATTAGATGGGGCAGGGGAGGGGTGTTGCTGGCCGGAAACAGGTAGTGGTCTCTCCAACGCTCTAGCTGCCTGTCCGCTTGGGAATGATCTTGAAACCTCAGCATGGGCTGAGGTAGAAAGAAAGATACATGCAGCCATGCTGCAAATCCCTGAGACAGTGTGCGTGAAAACAAGAGTACAGTGCCTAGCAAGAGGGTGAAAAAGGAGGATTGGGACCTGAAATGATGTCTGTTAGAAATGGGATCCCTGGCTGGCCAGGGCTTGCACCAAAGTCAGTCAGAGACCACCACTTCCACGTCAGGGCAAGGGAGTTACACGCCAAGATAACCCCCGCTCACCCCCTTGGTAACGTAGCATGAGCAGTAAGGCTAAACTCGGAGGCGATGTAAGTTAAGTGTTTGCGCACGCACCCCCAGCAACAACACCCAAGGCCCACCACAAAGGAAACTCCACACAAGGTTATATATAAAAATAGCCTTTGTATTACACCAAAACACATTAGATAAAACACACACTTTACAATGTGCCAACAGGCACGGGCAGAATTTACAGGGGATATGTACAAGACAGGGCCCCCTGGACCACTGTCAGGAATCAGCACTTTTAGAACTTAGCACTAGGTAGAATTAGCACTTAGAACATAGAACATAAATCACTTTAGCACAAATTAGAACATAAAGTACACAACCAGTAATTACTGGTAACAGGTATGTACCACCTACGCAACCCTAACCACCTTAGGAACAGGTCACGCAGGGAACCAGGACCTCACTAGCACCACCTGTACTAGCAAGAACAACCACCTAAGTATCACAATACCTGTAGGGGTATAAGCACATAACACATGATACATAACATACATTCAGAGGTGTAGGGAACAAGGCACATGATGCATCAAAACACATTCAGAGGTGCAGGGAAGGAAAACACATGATGCCTAAAAACATTCAGAGGTGTATCAAAGAACACATTTGCGCAAAAATCACATTAGCCACAACCTGTGTCAGTCCCTAGGCCAACTGGCCTCTCTAGGGCTAGGACGCCCTGTGTCCCAGTGTCAGGGGCCTAAACGTGGCAGCTGCCCACAAAGTGCTGGGCAGCTGTGTGACAAAGATGGGGCCAACGCTGGAGCCTTGCAGGCTCTGCCCAATCAACTGTCCCCTTGGAGCCTCGCTGGGCTCATCACAAACAGAATGGCAATCCAGAGCCTCTCAGGGCTCGCAAAACAAATATGCCCCCTTGAGCCTTTCTGGGGCTCTTCACAAATCTTGCCCAGTGTGGGGGGAAGCGGCCCGCTGCCTGCCGGGGCCGCTCTCTCTCCCAGAATGCCAGGTCATTGGAGTCCCTCGTGGGGGACTCGAAATACCCAAATGGGCCCTGGAGCCTCGGGGCTCCTAACTACAAATGCCCCCGGGGAGCCTTCGCGGCTCTCACAACAAATGCCGCCTTGGGGGAGCCTTTAACTTCCACAAAGATGAATACCCCCAGGAGCCTCGGCCTCGCACCAACCCCCCTCCTCCCGGGCAGCTCCACTCACCGGACTGCCTTCGGGAGGCGGCGGGGACGCTGGCAGTCTCATTCTTCGGCCGGAGCTTGGTTCTCCTCTCCGGTGCCGCGGGCGGGGCTCCTACTCTCCAGTGCCTCGCTGAGGACGGGACTGCTGGCTCCCCATTGGTGCTTGCGGCCGCACCTCCGGAGCCCTTCTCTCCTCTGCCTGAGGGGGCGGGACTTCCGGCCCCTTCTCCCAGGGCCGCGCAGCTATTGGCCGGCCTGTCAGCTGCTTCCGGGTCGCCGTGGGCAGAGCGGCGGCCCGGGGGGGGAGACTTTACGGCTGGAATATGGCAATAATTAAAAGAAAGCGCTCCTAGCGCTAGGGGGCATAAAAACGGCAGATGAAGGCGGTAATGAGCGGGGTGGCACCCACGCCGCTCAGCCACAACACGGGGTGACAAAGGCCGGGTGGGCACTGGCCTCAGCAGACACAGCGCTCCCAGCGCTAGCGGGGTGACCACAGCACTCCCAAGCGCTATCAAACAAATAAAGCGCTCCCAGCGCTAGAGCAACCAAAAGGTCCAGCAAAAGGTTCCTCAAGTAGGTGGGGGGGGGCAAGGCTGGGCCCAGCGCCAGCTCACTGGGCCTCCAGGAAGGGAGACAGTCCAAGTGGCGGTTCCTCCTGGTGCCCAGCAGCAGCCACTCTCCAGAAAAGGATCCAGGAAGAGAACATCTTGCAAGGGGACACAACCCCTTTTTATACTAATAAATCCTTTGTCTGTAGGTGCAGGGTGGGGGAAGAACCAGTCGCAGCTGGTCTGGGAGCACCCTTGATGTGCTCAGCCCCTCACTCTATTCACTGGCAGGGCTTGGGTCATTAGACGCACCACAGGGGGCGGAGCCAGCATTGTGTGGGGAAAGCCCAGCCCTATTCAGGACACAGGTGCACTCCTCCCCAGCCATCAGCATGCTAATCTCCACACTCACCACCGGGCAGACCCATCATGAGTCATGGAGCCTGGCATCCCAGCCAGCTCCAGCCAATCACACACCAGACACATTTTACACTAATATGTCAACTCCTAGAAGTGGCACTTCCACACACGACACAATCATGCCACATACATCATTGCGAAGCATTCAATCACACGAGTCCCCACATACCAGACTCGAGCCTGTACACCCAACGCATCAGGAACTACCAGGGACACAGACATTCCCCATGCATTCCTATGGGAGGGCAGACCTATCTCATCACATGCACTCAGAGTGCGCACGCACTTTCCACTGGGACACAGTGAAAGTGCGCAGAAACCAAAAATTACCATCACTAGGTCACCATTAGAAGCAAAAAGTTTAGGGGTGAACCTGCCAGAAGGGCCAAGTCCAACAATGTCCCACCCTCCCAAGAGGAAAGATAGTAAGACTGGTGAAACAGCTTTACCACAGCAAAAAGATCAGGATCCTTCTCCTCAGGAAGAGGACTTGTCAGCCCCAGAGGGAACCGAGCCCCTGGAGCTTGATCCTTACGAGGTAGAGCTCTGCGATCCAGGTGGCCTCTAGGGAACAGATGTACCTTGGGTAGCAGATCTGCCCCACTCTTGAAGGCCTGAGGCAGCACGCTGCAGCACAGGAGCAGGGAGATGTCAGTGGCTCCCACAAGTTCCACAGGAAGGAAGGACCCCTGTACACTGAGTCCAGAGACCCCAAAGCTGGTGCCACTAGGAGAGTGGAAGTGCCTGAGTTGTATTGGGAGTTTCCACTCACGCTAGCCCATGACACCCCCCTAGCTGGACATCTGGGCCAGACCAAAACTTGTGAAGGATTGGTCACCCACTTCTATTGGCCACAGATGTCACAAAAAGTGAAGGAGTTTGTAAGCTCCTGTGCTACCTGTCAAACCAGTTGCAAGACAGAAGGACACCCAAAGGCCCACTTAATCCCCCTGCCAGTGGTGGGGGGTCCATTTGAAAGGGTAGGTGAGGACATAGTGGGTGCACTTGAACCTCCAACACCATCAGAAAACACATTTATACTAGTGGTAGTGGATCATGCCACCAGGTATCCTGAAGCCACTCCCCTTAGCACTACTACAGCCCCTGTGGTAGCCAAGGACCTCATTGGTGTCTTCACCAGGGTAGGATTTCCTAAGGATGTAGTATCAGACAAAGGTTCCAACTTCATGTCTGCGTACCTAAAACACATGTGGGATGAGTGTGGAGTGATCTATAAGTTCACTACACCGTACCACCCACAAACCAATGGTCTTGTTGAGAGATTCAACAAGAAATTGAAAGGCATGGTAATGGGACTACCTGAAAAACTCAAAAGGCGATGGGATGTTCTGCTGCCCTGCCTGTTTTTTGCCTACAGAGGGGTGCATCAGAAGGGAGTAGGGTTTTCACCCTTTTAACTTCTGTTTAGCCACCCAGTAAGGGGACCACTCTCTCTTGTGAGAGCAGGATGGGAGAAATCCCATCATGTACCAAAGCAAGATGGAGTTTACTATGTACTAGGCCTTCATTCCAGGATGGCAGAGTACATGCACAAAGCAAATGAGGCCAGCCAGGAGCTCTAGAAGCTCTGTTATGACCAAAAAGCTGCACTGTTGGAATTCTAACCAGGGCAACAGGTATGGGTTTTGGAGCCAGTGGCACCAAAGGCTCTCTAGGACAGACGGTGTGGCCCTCACCCTATCCTAGAGAAAAAGAGTGAGGTCCCCTACTTGGTAGGCCTGTGCAAAAGCGGTCCCCCAAAAGGGTGATACATGTAAACCGCCTAAAACAATTTTGACAGGGCTGATGTGACCATGTTGATGGTTATGGATGAGGATTAGGAGTCAGAGAGTGAACCTCTCCCTGACCTCCTCTCTTACAGCCTCAAAGATGGGTCAGTAGATTGAATTTTCTACTCAGACACCCTCTCTGCCCCGCAGCAGGCTGACTGCAAGCAAGTCTTGCAGCAGTATGCTAAGGACTATTCCTTGACCTCTGGTCAGACTCCCTTGTGTACCCATGATGTGGACAATGGAAACAACTTGGCTGTTAAAACCAAAATCTGTCGCCAGTCTGACAAAGTCAAGGAGGGCATCAGAGCTGAGATCAGGAAGATGCTGGAGTTGGGGGGTCATTGAACCTTCTGAGAGTCCCTGGGACAGCCTAGTGGTCATAGTCCCCAAACCTAATCCACAGGGTGATAAGTTAGGGGTTTCCAATTTTCTCAGTACCTTTGACTTGACTACAGGGTACTGGCAGATTGGCATGGGCCCAAGAGCAAAAGAAAAGACAGCATTCTCCACACCCGATGGGCACTTCCTATTCACTGTTAAGCCCTTTTGTCTAAAGAATGCCCCTGCCACCTTCCAGAGGTTGGTGAATCAAGTCCTTGCTGGGTTGGAGGCTTTAGTGCAGCTTATCTTGATGATACTGCTGTGTTTAGCTCTTCCTGGTAGGATCACCTGGTCCACCCAGGGAAGGTATTACAGGTCATGCAAGCTGCAGGCTTATCAAGTGGGAAAGTCACTATCAGGTGGAGGCCAAGTACAACCCTTACAGCCGAGGATCTAGGCCATCCTGGACTGGGCAGCTCCAACCACCCAGACCGAAGTCAGGGCATTCCTTGGATTGACTGCGTATTACAGGAGGTTGTGAAGGGATATAGGTCCATTGTGTCTCCCCTCACAGACCTTAAATCCAAGAAGAAGCCCAAGAAGGTCCACTGGACAGTTAGCTGTCAAAAGGCTTTTGACACATTGAAAGAGGCAATGTGCTCAGCACCAATTCTCAAAGCTACAGACTACTCCAAGCAGTTTATAGTGCAGACTGATACCTCTGAGCTAGGGATAGGAGCGGTCCTCTCCCAGACCAATGATGAAGGCCAAGACCAACCTGTTGCTTTTATAAGCAGAAGGCTTCTCCCCAGGGAGCAGCGTTGGAGTGCCATTGAGAGGGAGGCCTTTGCTGTGGTTTGGTCCCTGAAGAAGTGGAGGCCCTACCTGTTTGGAACTCACTTCCTGGTTCAAACTGACCACAGACCTCTCAGATGGCTAATGCAGATGAAAGAGGAACATCCTAAACTTTTGAGGTGGTCCATCTCCCTACATGGAATGGACTTTACAGTAGAGCACAGACCTGGGACTGCCAATTCAGATGGACTTTCCAGGTTCTTCCACTTAGACAGAGAAGACTCTCTAGGGAGAGATTAGTCTCATCCTCTTTCGTTTGTGGGGGGAGGGGGTGATAAAGTGCCCTCTTTCTGCATGGTTGCCCCCACTTTTTGCCTGACACGTGATTCAATTTGACTTGGTGTGCCCTGGGTTCCTGCCAATCAGGTTACCAGGACCTGTGTTCTTTCCCAAAGCTGTACCTTTGTGCCCACAATTGGCACATCTTTGGCCACAGGTAAGTCCCATGTAAAAGGTATAAAGGGCACTGTGTCCAGGGAGTGGCTCCAAGGACTGCAGTACCTATTGTGCAACCTTTAGAGGCCCTGCACCTTAACGCACACACACTGCAGGCTGCGTGTTTTGGTGCAGAGAAAAATGTAGTCTCGACATGGCACACATCCCTGTGTGCCATGGCTGCAACCCACTTCCTGGGGCTTAGGTAAGTCACCCCTCTAGCAGGGTGCACTAGCCCCCAGGTGAGGGTACAGTGGCATGAGCCGTGTACCCCTTCAGTGTCAATTCTTAGACATTGTAAGTGTAGTAAAGAGTAAATGGTCTGGGAGTTGGTCATTACGAACTCCACAGCTCCATTATGGCTTTAATGAAACCTGGGACGTTTGGTATCAAACTTCTCAGCACAATAATCCCACACTGATGCCAATGTGGGATTTAATGTAAAATGCACACAGACGGCATCTTGGCGACGCGCCCTGAAAAACGACCAGCCCTGGTGTGGTTCCTGAATGGCTGCTCGTCTTTGGCCATCACCAGACAGGTTTCGGCTCTCTGGGAGGAGAGCTCCCGCTCTTTGGGTCCACAAACAAAGCCCATCCTGGACAGAGGTGTCACGCCTCCTCCCCCAGGATGCGCTGGGTCCATGAGAGGCTACGCTTCAAATGCCTGCCGCCTTTGTAAGCTGTCCCTGCATTTTGCTGCCCCCATCAACTGGCTCGTACTGGTTCTGCCCCTCACTTTGGGCAGGAGAAACAGCAGGAAAACCGAGCTAGGAGGAGAGGTGTGCCGACCTTTGCCAACCCTCTCCTCAGGTGGGGGAGGCGAGGTGAAGCCCACATCTCGGTTCCCCCCATCTTGGAGTTGAGGGGACCCCACCAACCAGGAGGAGGCTCGTGCCCTCCTTCCACTGGAGGGTGGCATAATAGGGGGTGACCCACTCCACAGAAGGGACCCATTGATTCTGACCTGCCCACCCCTTTAACGGCCATACATTTAGTATTTGGGGGTAACCCTGAACCCTGCCTCCTCATATTTGAAGAAGGACCGAAGAGCCGTGCTGACCCAGGAGGAAAAGGACACCTAATGCTTTGGCCCCAGCCCTATCGGCCTGTCCCGTCTTTGACCTGCCTACAGCAAGAACTCCAGAAAGTCCAGCAACCCCCAGAGCCCGGAGGCTGCAACTATCTTTAAGACTCTGTCTCCCGTGAGCAACCACAGAATCCGGATCCAGGCGGCTCCGTGGTTCTACACTACTCTGCACCGAGAAGGTCTCCCCAGAGATCCTGACCTGGGATCAGGTGATCCCCAACCTTAATCTTCAAGCTGACACCTGCAGCCTTGACCTGAAGGGTCCCCCCGACCGCGACCGGAGCTGGTAAGAAGAATTCGACGCCAAAAGACACCCTTGCACACGATGCTCCCCAGCCTTTGGTGGCCCAGCTGATGGTGTCCAGGCATCCCCCAAGATCCCAACTTACCTCTCCAGCCGGTGACCGCCTTCAGGAAGTCTCCCCGCCCGAGCCTGCAGCAGCTTTTCTAAACCGGAGTTCTCCATTGCAATCCACAGGGTCCCTGACGTCTTCTTGGCACTTTGCATCCGGCCGCCTCTGTGCCATTGGTGGTGCAGCTCCTGTGCTGATTTTTGGCCCCTGAAGTGCTGATCCTAACACCCGGAGCTTGACTCCGACACCCGAGTGGCCTGCTTGTGAGCATTCCCTGGCCGAAGTCCCCCTTAGCCCCATTGACTAACATTGGGCCCCTGCGCTCTGCACCCGGCCGCCCTAGTGCCGTTGGTGATGCAATTTGAGTGTCAACCTAGACCTTGGGGAACCTTGGTCCTAACTCCCAAAACTCTGGCTCGTAAGTCCAGTACTTACCTGTAAAACGATACCCATTTTTTATAGGAACTAATATTACTAGTTTTTGGTCCAAAATCTTTCTAAGTATTGAACTGCTGTTTTGTAGGGAAGAAAAGTTACTGTGTCTTTAATCTCGAAAAGTCTTAATTACCTTGTATTGTGAGATCCCCGGCGTGGTATCTAGGCATACCACCCCGAGTAGTCAATGTAATCCAAAAGTAATCCAAAATTACTCAAAAAGTAACTACTGTGTAATGTAAACTGATTTTTGAACTAATACAAATCTGTAACGATTGCAAATCAATTCCCAATTGCACTTCTTGAAATGTTCTATGATTGAAAGTACATTTTACCTACCTGTGCCAAGTCCTGCTTGGGTCTAAAAATAAAACATAGGTATATCTATTTTTATACTTACCTAATTGGTCTGGTTTCAGTGTCTGAGTGTGTGTCATCAGTCTTGAGTGAGTGAATACAATAAATGCTTAACACACCTACTGGATAAGCCCAACTGCTCACCCACACTACCACAAGGAGAGCTGTTAGTGTTTACCTAATTTAGCCTCTGATATACCTCTGAGGACTCGCTGGACTCTGTGCACACTATGCCTTACTTTGGAATGGTATATACAGAGCCAGCTTCCCACAGGAGGACCATAAATGTGACAGCGATGGGGACTTCTCCGCTGATTTACTTATAACACCTTGTGCTGGATTTAGAGTGGATTGTATCATTTGGTTTTTTTTTTGCTGTTCGTGAAGGAAGTAAAGTGAGGGCGAGGAAACAAAAAGGAGTCGCACACAACAGGAGATGCTCATATGATGTGGAGGGGGGCATTAGTTTTTCCTATTTTAAAAACAAAATCCAGCTTTGCAATTTTGTTTTTTAAAAAGCAAAACCTAATTAAAAGTTTGCCTGGCAGGCATTATCTTTGCCGGAGCAGTCTGACAAACATTTAACACGTTGACAGGAACAACCGTGAAGGCAGCGCCCGCCAATGCGTAGAGATTTCCACAGGACCTGCAGACATCTCGAAATGCGGAGGCCTGGTACTCCATCAAGGTGACGGAGTATATTACCCCAGTCCCTGGTGGAGTAGATATCCTACTCTGTGATTTAAATTAGGCCCACTATCTTTTTCTTGCAGGGGCCCTGCCCTTTCCAGGACCTCACCAGGGATGTACACCTGAGTTACTGGTTAGTGGTTCTGTTATAATGAATTGATTCAGTAGCCGAGGTGTAGATTAACCTCTTGCGCGCTCATGATGAGGTCAGCTCGTCATGAGCCACGGCGCTCCGGTGCTCATGACGGGCTGAGCTCGTCATGACCGCGCCCGTTACTTGGAACGCTCGTACGCTGGACTGATTCCCCTGCTGTGCTGAACGTTCCATTGGAACGGGCGCGGTCATGATGAGCTCAGCTCGTCATGAGCACCAGAGCGCCGTAGCTCATGACGAGATGACCTCGTCATGAGCATGGGGGCGCTGTACGCGCACCCCCCCCCCCCCCCGACCCTCAGCAAAGCGGGGAAATTCCGCTAGCGGCGGAGGGGTTAAGGATGAAGATTTATTGTTCTTAGTTCTTAGGATGGTCTTGTAGTAGATCTGTATTTAGCCCCACCCGGAGCAGCCTCCCTGCCGCTTAGATCATACCCCATCTGACTGTCCACATCACAGGCTTCCTCACATTCCATTCCATCACCATCACACCCACTTTCCACACAGCACATTCACACTGGCTGTGCAGCAAGGTCAGAGAAACAGGAAAGATGCATTATATCATAAATCAGATACAACAGGATCGCAAGGCCATCGGGTCCAGGGTAGGTTTTATGGGAAGTTGCAGGAGGCGTTCATTTCCAGATATAGAAGGAAGAAATAAAGGGGAGACATTTGTGAAGACAAAAGGGTAGTTGTCATTGCCTTGACTAGGTTATCGGCACAGAGCAGGCGGCTGGTGTGCTCTAGTGGTGGAATATAGCACATTACAACGCAATGTATTACATTGCGTGCTTTTACAACGCGGTCGTTACAACACCGTATTGGTAGTACGCGATGCATTTACATCGCAAGTCATTACAACGACTTGCAGTAGGGGGCGCGCTGGACTTAGGAATAGTATTATTTACTATTCCTACTCCAGTTTGCGCAACAGTAGGGAAGGTGTTGGAATTCATTTCCAATACCTCAGCACCCCCTACTGCAAGTCGTTGTAATGACTTGCGATGTAAATGCATCGCGTACTAACAACGCGGTCGCTGTAAGGACCACGTTGTAATAGTACTGCAATATAATGACAGCGCTGTAAGCGCTGTTTCCCGTGGCGGTGCAGCACATGGGTGGTAATGCAGTATTGTTGAGGGTGGTTTGCGGGTCATTGTTAGGGCTTGTTGTGGAGACTCTGTAAACAAATATGTGGGTGATGACGGTAGATGTCTCAATGGACTCTGGGATGACGTGGGGTGGGAAAACACCGCGTGTGATTGCATTGAGCATTGCTTTGCTTTCACCACTGGTGTCAATGACAGTCTTCATGCAGCAGTCTGACGTTGATTTGCAAGTGGAGACATCTGCTGGCATTGAAGTCTTTAGTGTGCCGGGGCGAGCCGGGCTTTTGTTCGACCTTCTTGGCATGGATGGGTGTGCAGGGATCACTGAAGCGCCCGTTTATTACCACAAAATTACACCCCAGGGTACTCTGGGGGTGGGCTGTTGCTCCAGATATGCAGTGGTCCCCACTAGTGTTATGATCTGTGTCTCACCTCCTTCCCATTGGTGCAAGGGGGTCCTCTTCTGTGGTCACACTGAGATGACACTAGGGTGGGTGGTCTGTGCCTTTTCATGTGTTTGTCCAGCTCTCTTTGTTTTGTCAGGTCAGATTAGCCTCTCTCTTGTCAGCAACATTCCTGGAGTCAGCTTTCTCTCTGTCAGCATCAGGAGCCATTGTTTGGGGTCTGGTGGGCACAGTACGTCATCTCTCTGCCTCCCTGCCAGGGGCACGGGCTAGCAGGCATAGTACGTTAGCGCCCCCTCGCTGTCCACAGTACATGCATGGTTTGAGCTGGCACCCACTGCCAACCGGTGCATCGGACACTTGTCGAACGACACTCTCAGGAGTGCTGGGTGTTTTACAGACGAGTCTCCTGCAAGCACTGGGTATGTAAGACCACTCTCCTGCAAGCACTGGGTATGGAACAGACCACTCTCCTGCAAGCACTGGGTATGTAACAGCCACTTTCCTGCAAGCACTGGGTATGTAACAGACACTCTTCTGCAAGCACTGGGTATGTAACAGACACTCTTCTGCAAGCACTGGGTATGTAACAGACACTCTCCTGCAAGCACTGGGTATGTAAGACCACTCTCCCACAAGCACTGGGCATGGAACAGACCACTCTCCTGCAAGCACTGGGTATGGAACAGACCACTCTCCTGCAAGCACTGGGTATGTAACAGACACTCTTCTGCAAGCACTGGGTATGTAACAGACACTCTTCTGCAAGCACTGGGCATGGAACAGACCACTCTCCTGCAAGCACTGGGTATGGAACAGACCCCTCTCCTGGAAGCGCTGGGTATGTAAGACCACTCTCCTGCAAGCACTGGGTATGTAACAGCCACTTTCCTGCAAGCACTGGGTATGTAACAGCCACTTTCCTGCAAGCACTGGGTATGTAACAGACACTCTTCTGCAAGCACTGGGCATGGAACAGCCCACTCTCCTGCAAGCACTGGGTATGGAACAGACCCCTCTCCTGGAAGCGCTGGGTATGTAAGACCACTCTCCTGCAAGCACTGGGTATGTAACAGCCACTTTCCTGCAAGCACTGGGTATGTAACGGACACTCTTCTGCAAGCACTGGGTATGTAACAGACCACTCTCTATCGAGTACTGGGTATTGAACACACCCCTCCTGGAAGCGCAGGGTATTTACCAGTCCACCTTCTCAGGAGCACTTGGAGGTTGACAGCACACGTTGCGCAAAGTGCCTAATGTTGGATTGAAGACTTTACGAGGAGCTTTGCTCGGTGGACACGTCATCCGCCAGGGAGCGCTGGGCTTTGGCCAGAACACCACTGTGGAGCATCTGATGTTGGACACAACACTCTCTGGGGAGCACCAAGGGTTGGACACAACTTTTTTGGGAGAATCTCTTTTAGAGAACACTCTCCGAGGAGCACCGTTGTTGGACAGGACTCATCGCCGGAAGCACCAGGTGTTGGACCTGAGATACCACCAGCCGCTGGACCTTCGAGTGCCAGAACTGAGAGAGCACGGATATGTCACCATACCATACCCGCAGGTAAGTCAGCTGGCAAACACATGCCTCCTGCTTGGAAAAAGGTAAATCCAAAGACAATCCTATTTTCGTATAATTTTATCCGCGCTTTGAAATCGTGCTTTATATGTTTTTTTCTATTTTCTTAGTTGCCCCTTTCAAGAAGCGTCCGTGTACGCGTGCTCAATAACTAATAATAATAATGATGATGATCAATGCACCATCCCCGATCAGTGCTTCTAATAAATGACCAATCATTCATGAAGGTATCCATCTAAAACCAAAAATAAAGGGTAAAAACTAAAACCACAAAATAACTATCTTTTAATGCAGTCTTCCAACAGCCAATCCCTAATCAGAGTTTCTTTGTAAGTGACCGGTCATTGCTGAGGGTGTCCATTTAATGACCAACGTTCTATTAATTTATCCTTTTGGCAACCAGTTCCTAATCGATGTTTAAAATAAATGACCAATCACTCAATAGTGTCCATTTAATGAAAATCCTTGATTAATCTATCATTCTAATAATGCATCCCTAATCAGCATTTTCAATAAACAACCAATCAGTCAACAATAAGTCCATTTAATAAAAATACTTGATTAATGTATCCTTCCAACAGATAAAGGTTAATCAAACTGGGTCGATTTCGCTTAATTTGCAACGGTGACGTATGCCACATTTGTTACTGAGATCTACACATATGATAAATGACAGGAAAACATGTTCTTCCTCTTTGGTCATTACCTGTGTCATAAGTAAATAAAAATATGCACTAATGACATTTTATGTTATTCAATGGGGTTGTGCGTTATATTCTATAAATAGTGTTGATGTATGTTAATTGTGATGATGTCAAGTAATCAAACAATAAACATGACTAGGGATTTGTCTGGAGAAGGATCAGTCCCTGGTCGGCTTATAGTCCAATCGATCAATCTATTATCAGCGTACCCAGTTACGCAATCCATCATCAATGAGTTTCCAGGTTACCACCAATACCTAATTAATATAGCTGCCTTACAACCAATTGCCAGTCACTATATCTCACTGACAACCAATCCCTGGTGATGTATCTCAATAATGAGCAATACCCAATCAATAAACACCCCTAATGGCCAATCCCTAATTCATTTTCAGAG